>NC_079882.1:8181818-8484848 GCF_029227915.1 Hydractinia symbiolongicarpus | reverse complement strand
TTAAATTCAACCTAGAACTAAAGTGATTTGACTTCAGGCAGACAAGTGGTATTTTGGACAAATTTCTAACTTCTGATGATGTCATAGAACAAATAAACAAAATTTATGGCTACCATTTTGTTCCTTTTATGAAATACCACAAATGTGCAAAATTTGATTCCATTTGGAGCAGCCAATCAAAAAGTTAGGAAGGTTTGAGCGACTTTTGTTAGTTTAAACATTCTATATGTGTCCAGTCATGTCCCAACTAAGGATCTAATACCTCCAAAAAAGCCCAGGCAAAAGAGTGACAGTAAAACTTACCAGTTGTTGCAGTAACTTCAGCTGCATCTGTAAATAAAAGGGAAAAACAGAGATAACAGATAATTATTATAGTAACTCGCCATAGAATGTGGTAAAAAGTAAAATATATAAAAAAAATTAAAATAGCACAAGCTTTTTGGTAAAAGCCATCCTCAGTGCATACATAGATGTAATAAATTTTAATACATCTATGTATGCATTAAGGATGGTTTTTACCGAAAAGTTTATGCTATTTTAAACTTGTTTTTATATTTTGCTATTTAAAACAGATAATTAGTATCTCAAGATTTATTATGTATTAAGTCTTTCCATCAATAAATCTGCCGGCCCTAGTTGTGCTGGAAAAAAGAGGAAAGGATTTTAGAAAAACGTTAAATTGGTTGTCCCTTACTACTTTCATTTCCATCTCCACTTCCACTTTCACTATCTGCAGTAGTTGGTGTTTTTGTTGTAAAAGAAACTAAAACAAGAAATAACTTGGTTAAATCTAATATAATCTATTAACCAAACAGAACTAAAAGAAAAACAACTTTAAGTCCACTAAAACCAGGTAATTTCCAATGTTCCTTCCCATGCCCTGGTTAGAAAATGCCTGGTTCACACTTTTAACAGACTTTGTTTCATTTTAAAAACGAAATGCAAAGCTTTGTAGGCTTTGTATTTTCCGTGCCAGGATGAGTTAAACACTTTATTAGGAAAAATATTTTTTAACAAATTTGTAAAAGCTTGTGCTGACAAAAATGAAATTCACAAATGCTTGTAAAACTTGTAAGAGTATACATAATAAAGCCTATTCATTTCTATATAACCGCATTTATTGATTTTTTGTAGTCAACGTGGACAAAAAATGAGATTTTGTTTAAGTGTACATACACTAATGGAAACGAACCTTAAGGTTTGTGAACTTTAATAAACTTTGGAAGAACAGTTGCTTTGTATTTACAGTTTAGGATATTTTAATTCTACTCTTGGTAATACTTGAAAATGCACTTAAACAGCCAAAACAGCCAAAAAGAGATTACCTGTAGTAGTAGTTGTTGTTGTTGTTGTTGTTGGTGTTGTTGGTTTTTTGGTGGTAGGAACTAAAACAAAAAATAAATTCTACATCCCTTTCCAAACTATTATACTCGAAACTAAGGAAAGAAAAAATATCAGGGTTTTTTGCAACACTTAAAAGAAACTAACATTACTTTGACTACAACACAGTTGAAGTAAAATACGATTTACAGTATTGTTAAAACAGTTTCGTGAGTTTTGACAATGAAGAAAAGGCTAACTGTGTGACAAATTACACACGAAAAAATGGATTTTTTGGTGTGATTTTAAAACTTCAATTAAACAGTCTGAAACAAAAAGACACTTGCATGTGTGATATTTATTCACGCTTGCAATTTAGAGCTGAAAACATCACACCCAAATCTGTTTTGGGTATATGTGGAATTGTGCTAGTGTGATCGCACATGCTAAAATGACAAGACTTTCTCACCAGTGGTTAAAAATTAATTTTTTCAATACTTATCATCATCATTTTCGGCTTAACGTCCGTTTTCCATGCTAGCATGGGTTGGACGGGGTATATTATTGGCCCTCTTCCAATCTGATCTAGACTGTGTTAGATCTAAACTCAACTTCCTTTGTATCAAGTCTGTCCTTATAACCTCCTGCCAGGTCTTTCCCGGTCTTTGGAGCTTTGCCCCAGGAACTATCAAGTCTCTACACTTACTTACCGCCCCAGCCAATTCAATCTTCTTATCTGGATAACATCTTTAATTCTACGGATACTTAGCCTGCTTCTTAGCTCATCTGAACTCTTTCTGTCTCTCGGACTGGCATTACACATCCACCTAACCATTTTCATATCATTCCTTTCTAAACGGTCAAGATCTTCCTGTTTCACTACCGTACAACATAACACTTCTTACATGGGCCTCATACAACCTACCTTTTAACTCAATTGACAAGACTCTGCTAGTCAACAAAGGAAGTAACTCTATAAACTTTTTCCAAGCAGAACCTATCCTGCAAGTAACACTTTTTCCCACACCCCCTTCACTGCACAACATATCACCTAAGTAACAGAAGTTCTCAACTATCTCTGACGAGCCACTGTTGTACATCATTGAAGCTGTAAATACTTCATTCTCTATAATCTCACCTTTCCAACACTTGCATACAAACTGAATGTCAGCTCTTAATCTTCCACCAATACTACTGCACTTCTTCCCAATGCTTGCAAGTCTGACAAAAAATTGAGTTACTACCAACCCCTTTCCTTTAAACTCCACAAGGCCACTTTCCAACTATAAGGTCACACTTGGCTGCAATGCTAATGACTGCTGTGTTCACCCTTAGCCCTTTCTCTTCTAGTCCTTTCTTCCACTTCTCAAACTTTTCAACTAATTCTTCCATCAACTCTGCTATGAGAACCAAATCATCTGCATACAAAAACTCCCATGAAGAAACCTGTCTGAACTCCATCGACAGCGCTTCTAAGACTAGAACAAACAACAAAGGACTAAGTACAGAACGCTGATGTACACCAACATTTGCACTAAATTTATCACTAAGTGAATCGTTAATCCTGGCACGACTTCTAGCATTGCTGTACATAGGCTGTACCATCGTAAAAAAAGAGTATAAAGAGTATTAACAGCATTTGTCCCATAAGTAGTTGCAAAGCTTATTTAAAACCACCTGTTTATACAAAAGCATTCATTTATTCTAAAACATCAGTTGCTTTATGATATTTTCCTTTAATTTGTCTTGACCACCAAAGAAATTGACTTGACTATTTTAAATTTTTGATAGTTATGGTGACCACTGGGGATCAAATGTTAATTTTAAGCACTGCTCTAACCTGATTACATGAGGTCCTAAAATTAATTATTTGTTAATGCTTTCAATCTAGCAGAACTAAATTTAGATCTTATTTGCATTTTAGTTTCAAATAAGTCATTATCATAGCAGCACTGAATATTTTAATTTGAAAACAGTTGTTGCCAAAAATTTATAAGGATTAAATCATTGATGTCAGAGCTATTAAAGAGAATATTAACCCCTTAAGTGCTACCATACTTTTTGTTTTGGAAAAAGCGCATTTTTGACAATGGCAATTTAACCCTTTAAAACTTAAAGAAATAGTGAGATATTAATAAATCTACTATCGCAAAATGTCATGATATCTTGATCAATTTTAAACAATTTTGATACAAAATAATAGCCTAGTAGGTCATCCTCCAAAACCTCATTATTTAGTTTAAGGATAAATTTTAGAGAATTTTTTGATGTATTAATTAATATAAGAAAGTATATTATGATGTAAATCATTGTTTATCTGTGATATGAAGCACCACCTTTATTTTGGCATGAACTGGCCATGAGTAAATTGCAGTATAGCTAAACTAAAATAATCATTTATATTTTTTAATCATAATAAATTATTAGTTGCGTTGCAGCACCCTACTCACAACTACTTCTCACATAGGTTTAAAATTTTGATACAAAAGTTTGAAAATTGCATGGGCCTAGGTTAGGACTTGCATGTTCCTAGGTTATCACTGGCCATTGTGTGGTGTACAGGGTTAAATATTTTTTTACTACATTTTATTTAAAATCTCTATTTTTTAAAAACAAGCACACACTAACAATTATCACAAAATTGGGAGCATGACTTGTTGTCCAATGTCTATTTTTCTTTAAGAAGCCTTAATTTGTTCATTGAAAATACTTTTCCCACAAGCTATAACTACTTTGGCAATGCAAAGAGTTTTAGCTCTGTTTCAGAGGGTATGGAAAGAAGATTATTTTCTTGTTACCTAAGCAGAAAGTTGAATCAAAGAAATAAGCTGCTTTAGTGATTGCAGGGAAGGAAGTCTATTTAAATGAAAAGAAAGGTAGGTTCTGGTATATTTCATGTAATTCTTAATATGCTTTATAAACAAAATGATGTACATACCCACTTTGACACACTTCTTTTTTTTTCCCTTTTTGAGTAGCTTATAATCATGAAGACAATGACACATAGGTTTCTCTTCTGAATTCAGTTTACAATATGCATTAGCATTTTTACAATTCTGTTGATCAACTACAGAGCATGTATCATCTAAAAATCAATAAGAATTAGTATGTAATTAAAAAAAAATATTCGCACAGTGTCGGTGAATAACAGCATCACTAATAGAAAATTCAAAATATGATAGATCCTATTTAACTTTTTACGGTATTTTTGACTTTTAAAATCAGTAAAACAAACATAGCCTGAAAAGGTTTCAGCAGGAGAATACCAAACACCCTGGGTAATTTTGTATGATTGTATATTTTGGAATAAATTTTTTGATAGATTGTTCATAAACGGTTAAAGGTAGGAGTGGAACTGTCGTTACCTTTTAATGTGGTTAATAAATTTCTGAACACATTAATAGATAAAATAAGTTTTTGCTGTTTAATTTTAATGTCGCACAGAAAGCTGTTTTGATTGAAAGCTGTTTTTCCTTTTTTATCATATCAGCAATGTTTTTAACAAGTTTTAAATAATACACTTTCATGAAAATTGGGTTTGCAACCATAAATTTGTTACTTTGCTTCTTCTTTTCTAAAACTTTATTCTTTTTTACAGATTAGTTAGATAACAAGTAAAAAAATCTACTTAATTAGGCGAGGAGCATTTGTTCATTGTTTATAAATAATAATTCAGATTGCTAGAGGACAGTATTAGACACTGAGATAAAAAAAATGTGTCGTACATATAAGATCACATGACTTTAAGAGTCTGTGATAAAATGCCAGACATAATATTTAACAGCTCACGTCATATGTTACTATGTGACCTACTCATACACAAAAAATGGTTAACCCATTGCTTTTACTGTGTAGAGCTTGGGATGTTGAGCAAAATATTGCACATGATTATGTGAATTTAAAGTTAAAAAGATTATTGCGGTTTAAACGCCTTTTGGTGATGTACATTTATCTGTTGGTTCCTTAGCAGGTAGAAACTTATGTCACTACCTGCTTTTGACTCTAGAAATGTATGACTGAAGAAATATGTGATTCAAAGAGATATGTGAAGTTCTTGTTGTGTGTTTATCATAAAATATCGGAACAAAAGATTACTGAAGAAGGTAGAGTATTAAAGTCTTATAGAAGATGAAAGGTTAGTAGTTTCAATAATTATCATATAGTTGTCTCCTAAGGCAATGAAGCAATTAGTGAAAAATCAATCTTTTTTTGTGCTTTAACAACAATCATTCAACACAGTTTATCACCACTTGTGATTAATTTAAATCAATACAGAAAACGCTAAAATGTGCTTAATTTAGTGTCATTTTTCTTGCGTTGAACTTCAATAGTTTTTTTATCCATATTATTTTATAGTTTGTATTTTTATAAATACAACACTAGTACAAACTCGAATAATTGAAACATCATATTAAACAGAGAGGACATTGAAACAGTTGATCATTTTGTATATTTAGGAAGCCTGTTTTCAGCCGATAGTTGTGAAAAGGAAATAAAATGTAGAATAACACTTGCTTATGGAACTTAATGAGTCCAACCCAAAATGCGAGTAATGCAAACGATCAATAAAGCTCAGTCTCTCTTTGGCCACATCTGTCGTATGGACACCAAACAATTTATCAAGACTGTTATACTACACATTTGAAGGGAAGAACAAAGTTGGTAGACCAAAAAGATATGAAGTGATGAATCTAATACAACGCTACATGCGCTAACCAAAATGGTGGACGGAAGAGAAACCTGCAGAAGAAGAATGAAAGCGATTGTTGACACACGAAAGACAGACCTGCAGAAGAAGAATGAAAGCGATTGTTAACACAGGCAATGCAATGCCAATGAAAGTTAATAATAATAATAATAATAAGTATTTTTGTATTTAAATTTTTTTACAACAAAAAATGTTTATGTTTGAGTTACATATTGATAAAATATCTAAGAGTGGTGGGGGTTTACGAGTTTAAATGTCCCCCACTTGTCTCCAACATAAAAAATAATAGCACAGGAAAAAGTAAAGCTCGCAGGTCACAAAAAAATACAAATTCTCGTCGAAAAACAAGTAGCTACTAATGAAGAAGCCAATGGTAATTGATCTACAGTGTTCCTACGCCATATCTAGATGGTGGTTTACTTCATTACAGAGTGCCAAAAATTGACTTTACTTTTCTAATTGGAACCCTGTCTCACTGTATCATGGAACGCATTGAGACAGTGTTCTTTTAAATGCTGTAAACTTGTTTTGGCAGTTCTTTTTCATTAATTTTTTAAAATTTGTATAACAGCTGCATATACCGATATCCTATTCGAAGGATTGCTAGCTTTTTTATATTTACAACAACCTCTGGAAAGGAGGTTACAGAGGATACAGACTTATCCCTATCATACTTATTTAAGTAATCATACCCACGGTTAGATCAGTAAATCTCACAACATGTTCCTTTAAATAAATCCTTTTTAATCGGAAACAAAAAAATCATGCACACACCTGTTGCTAATATGTTATTTTTTTGGTTTTATTGCTAAGCTATGTGTTCAATTATTTCTATCAATACAAAAAAGATTGGTACAGAGATTGATGTTAACTTTGTTGTTGCTGACTCACACAAACAAAATTATTGATGTTTTGGATGTGCAATTTATTGCATGGGTGCCTACTTATCGTTAGGCCTGTACTTGGAACCCTTGATTAATACTGTATTTCACTGAGTTCGACATAATTATGAAATATTTGATGTCTCCAAAAATTTTTTATTCATGTAGTTTTAATACCTGAATGTTACCATAGCCCCGGGTTTACCCAAGCCATGTGAGGGAAATTGGGCACATTGTGTGGGCCGTTGGATGTTGCCGGGAGTTGTCTAGTAGAGCGCGGGCTCTAATTGGGTCTGTGTAGCTCAAAAAGAGCATTAAGTACTCTAGGACTCCCCATCTAAGCCATGGCCCCTCCTGGAAATAATAGACAAGGTATATCCCTGTCTATTATTTCCCTTTGTGAGGCTAGCTTTGTAAAATATGCACATCTATCTATCTTGGGAATCAGTGAAATACTGGAAAATTAAAGTGTCAAAAAATTCTGACCCAAAATTTTTGTGGTCAGCAAGAAATTTTGAAGATCAGTTGAAAACTAACAAAATAATGATTTTTTGTAGACAATCTAAACAGATATCATGCAAATTGTAGCTTAGTTCAAAAGAAATAGCTTAAAGAATTTCTTCATCACTACTTGTTTAATGCAAATAAATATCTCACTTTTTATATCTGGTACCTCGAATGCATCTAAAAAAAAAATAATAATATTAAGCAAAAAAAACATAATTAAAAAAAACAAGAGGAAATACAGCATATAAAAAAATTTACATAATGGAATCTAACAACAGGGATTTTTCTCAACCAGATAATTTAAACTGTAATGATAACATTTTTGAATTATTATTATTAAAAATATTATATGCATCATGGTTTGAATTAACAGGTGCAGTTTGCAAATTAAAATGCCTTTTTTGCAAATCACTCTACAAAGAAATTGTTAAATTGTAAATCAAATATTTCATTTACTGCTTTTTTCAGTGGCAGTGATCATATTCTTCTTTTTGCTTGTTGTCTCTCTGTTTAGTTCTTATGTTTTGGTAAGCAGAAACAATGCATCCTTTTTGTTAGGATATTTCAGTTATACATGTTTGATGAACTTTCCAATGAAACCAGGTGGGATAGTTTATTATGTAATATTATATGTTTTTCAAAAGTTGTTATCACTACATAAAAAGTTATTAAAACCTGAGTAATAATGCACAGCTTACTTTAAATATAGTGCATAAAAATAGTTAATTTAATATCAGGCTAAAATTTTACCAAAATTATAAAGTCAAGATACGTCAATTGTTATTAATATCTTATAAGTAGCGTATGTAAAGAAATAAATAAAAATAGAATAAAACACCTACAAATCGAAAGTGTTTTAAAATATCAAAACATTCTTATTTTAAGTGCAGTTTGTTTTGTTTCTTCTTGCAGTTACATTAGGATCTTCTCTCTCTTTGTTTTAAACAATGAGCAGCTAGTGTTGTAGTGATTGAAACTCTTCTCATTGTTTACCTTTCTAACCCTGTACATTATTAATTATTATTAATTTGTAATGTAAATGGGGTATAACACTGCTATAACAGTTTTGTCAGTAAAGCTGTTGTTTGATTATTAATATTGATTATTATTGATATTGATAAGACATGACAACAGAGCATATTTTGACACTATGATAAAAACATGGTAAATTAACCCTTGTAACAATTTTTTTAAACCTTAAGAACATTGTAGATGCAAAAAGTATCCATGCTATATTACTGGCAAAATATTTTTGCGTTTTTTGGAATTTTATGTTTAATATTGTCCCCTAACTAGCTAGTTACAAAGTTTTATTGAGACTCCCACTTTACTACGCTGATTTTCTTGGCCACCAAAAAAATTGACTTGACTGGCCATTTTAAATTCTCCTTGATTACAGTGACCGCTGGGGATACTTTAAGCAATGCTAATGTACTTAGTAAACGAAGCTTTTTAGAAAACAATTAAAAACTACATAATTCAGAAAAAATGGTAAATAAATGTTTATATTAAAAAAAAAAGATTCTAGCTTGAAAAGAATCGAATTTGCTCTATAGCAAATCAAAATTTTGTAATTTAAATTGGTTAAACTAAAAAAGGCACGATTTATTAGATATTCTTATAAAAATTGCAAAAAAAATTATTTTATGTTTTAATAGGACTGACTTAAATAAATAAGAATAACAGGTAACTTATTAAAAAAAGTTACCTTGTTGGCATTGAATAATTACCAGATAGAGTAAACAGTAAAGAATGCTGACATAAAAGAACTTTCCAATCATTTTTTATATCTAAAAGAAACAAATAATATTATGAAACCATTGATAACAAGGCCTTAAAAAACTTTGACTTTCAAAATTTTCATGAAAACTAAAGGAGTGCAGCTTTTGTGTTGCAAATGTGCATAACATAAATGTCTGAATAAGGCGACTCCAACTTAATTAGTTGGGGGAGGGTGTTACGACAACCGTTTTTTTTTTGTATTTTTGCATAACGCACAGTTTATATTTTTTAATTTGTCTCACTAAAAAATATGTCGCTAGTTCTCAAGGTGAAAAGATAAAAATACTTGCATGCTCAAACACTTGTTTTTAAAAGTTATGCAGCAAGAATTTTTCTTGTGTTGTTTTGAAAGTTATACAGCAAGAATTATTTGTGTGCTGTTTGAAAGTTGTACAGAATATAGTATTGTTTTGAAAGTTATACAGCAAGTTATTATTCTCCTACTTAAAATAATAAAACAAACAATTTTTGTGTTCTTTTATTGTTTTTTGTGCAGTTTTATAGGAAAATTTAAATTTAAGTACCAGTTCTTTTTAGGACTATGGTTGTTTAGTTGAGAATATTTAAAGTCTTTTGCAGCGTTAAAGTCATTTTTTTCAAATTCATAACGGAGGAGGGTGTTACGACAAGCATATTCTATCTTGCTTAATTATTTTTCCGAAATGGTATCGACTAAAGTCTTGCTGTATTACAGTTTAGTCTGCAAACAATGTCAAGTAGCGCTATACTGTTTTTAGGCGCTGGAAGCGAAGTTATTTGCTCTGACCTGAAAATCCTAGGAAAAATACCCCTGACCAACCGACACATTTTTGCAAGGTCTTCAGGACACGAACATAACATATTTTGGATGGTGGCCTTAAGGTGTGAGTAAGGGAAAAAGTGTGATGTTTTAAAATAGCTTCTATTAAAATTATGTGAAAGTCGCAATATTGTTGTGTAATATTTTCTGAAAGTTTATAAAATTGCCTAAAAAGATGATATAAAAATTATTGGAAACGAAATAAAATTGAAGAGGTTAAAAGACGCTAAAAAATGACTCCTCCTTTACTAATGCATCTCCATTTACAAAACCTTTAGTTTTTCATGATTGATGTTCACTGTTTTGTAATCACAATACATTAATCTAAAAACGGTCTGAAAATTATAGTGTAATTACTTTCCGTTTTGAAGATATTTTCCATTAACTTTTTTTATCGAATTACAAACCATAATTCGCTAAAAAATACGTCATAACTCGAGGTCTGTTCACACTTACAAATTAAATTTAAAATCGTCTTTAGATATAACATCTGTGTTTAAAAGCCGCTCACCTCCACCTTGTAGCTTTTATAGTTTTGTAAATGAAGATGAAAAGGCTAGCAGTAGTAACACAAAAAATGGACAGTGCGAAAAAGAGCTTTAAAGATTTTTAAAAATATCAACACTTTCGTATAGTTAAATGGTCATAAAACATCCATTATTTTCTTTCAACTTACACTTGTGTTCAATTTGCGTACTATTTTTTATTTTCAATCTACACTGGAGAGTTAAAACACTTTCTTCTAATTTTTTTTCTTTTCTTTTGAAGGAGACGATAAGTAGACATTTTTAATATTTTATATAGCTTGATGCTGTTAGTGTTACTTGCTTTTAAAATTTTTTTTTTCCCGAAAAAGCATTAAGGAAAGTCAAAATGAAGTGATTTTTAATTGATCGAATAAAAACAAACAATCATTAAAAGAAAAGCGATACACAAGAAATTCAATGGTATCGTTTTTTACAACGTTGGTTGTGATTATACGGTATTGTTACAAAATATGCTCATATCACAGTTTATTCCCAAAGTGAGAAACATAAACATTTACACCTATATTTGATTTTTTTTTTAGCACGTTCAGCTGGAAGACAAATGATGAGGATTGTGTTTTTGAAAAAAAGTCGCATTCCTATCCTTTTTTATAAAAGAATTAAAAAAAAATTTGCAAAAAAAACAATTTTTTCCCCTTACTCACACCTTAATAGATTTCGGCCAGTCAGGACCCTCATATGGATATACTGTTTATTATTTCTAGTAGGGGCAACAGCTTAGATGGGAAATCATCCTAAAGTATTTAATACTCATTTTGAGCTAAACAGACTCAATTATAGGGTCCATGCTATATGCTGAGATAACTACCAGCAACATTCAACAACAGCCAATAAACCAGGGTGAAAAATAGTAATGGAAACATTCTCACTAGACCATATTAAACCACTGCCATGGGTAAACATATTTCAAGTATATATCATCAATAATTTTGTCATATCAAAACTAGCTAAAATATCTTTAGAACAAAAAATATATTTATAAAGAAAAGGCAGACTCTTTAAGATTACAAGTGCCAGGGTTTTGGGTTGACTTATAGCTATCTATATAATATTATCTCTATTATTATTTATCTAGTAGCTTCACTTTTTTACTGCCTCCATTTTAAATTCTAAACTGAATATGAGCTGAATATGCAGAAAACGTATCGCCTTAGCTAGCTACATACTTACAGAATGTTTAAAATTTTTATTTAAAAGAGAATTAAGAATACATTTATCAAATTATTCTAAAGAGAGAAGGATCAGCACAATAAACCCGATATAAGATACGATGAGAAGAGACGACAACAAAAAGGATGACGAAGGAAGTCCAAACAAACATTGAACAAATGAGTGAAAAAAACCCCAGACCTATTTGTCTCGGGGGCGGTACGGTGGCACGTGGTCCCCGTTTTACGGGTTGCGCAGCAATCAAAAGAGCAAGGGCGACACGTGGAACTTTTTTCAAGCGCACTCACGAAAACTCATCCACGTGTCGTAGTTAAAAGTCGTTGCAATACAATGAAAAAGTTGCTGCGGGCACTAAAAACATTTTGCAGAAAGACAACATAACGTCATGTTCACCTTCCACAAACTGTTGCAGTACTTGAAGCATGTTTACTGTTGACGTTTAAGTATGACCATTTAAAAATGTTTATATGTGATATGTGAACTACAGACACAAAATCACGAGTGAAAAAAGTACAATCGTGCTCTGAAAATTAAAAGTTGAGATTCGAAAAATCGACGTTGCAAAAATAAGGGACAAAAAATGAAATTAAAAATAACTCTAATTTAATGACAGTAAATGTACATTTCTCTATCACTCAGCAAGTTAATTTTTATTTCAGCGATTTATTATTTTAAGTCATAAATCGACTGTATCCATCTGTTTCGTTTGTAAAATTTTCGTGGTTACTTTTTGCAGTGGCTACACCTGCATAATGTTCAAGCGCATGCGCAGATGAACAAGTCGCATTACATGCGCCCGACAGTCCTGCCTTTTGTTCCCCTAGCTTTAGCTTGTCAAGTAAACGAGTAAATCATAGCAAACTCTGGAAACAAGAGCAAGCGCGTTTTATTTTCTTCAAAAATCAGGCCTTGCGTTTCAGGTTGGTTTGCAGAAGTCTGTGCCGGTGTGGCCTGTAGAGTGTTTCTACAACCAGCAATAAGATGAGAGAACGAGCATATCACCAAGCAGTATGGTGAAAGAACAAGCATACAACCAGCAGTATGATGACAGAACAAGCATACAACCAGCAGTATGGTGAAAGAACAAGCATACAACCAGCAGTATGATGACAGAACAAGCATACAACCAGCAGTATGATGAGAGAACAAGCATACAACCAGCAGTATGATGACAGAACAAGCATACAACCAGCAGTATGGTGAAAGAACAAGCATACAACCAGCAGTATGATGACAGAACAAGCATACAACCAGCAGTATGGGGTCAAAACAAGCAAACAACCACATGCTACATTTTCTAAAAGGGAGTCTGCGAGTTCGGGGTGGCCTGCACAGTACACAACACTAATACCTCTTTTTATTTAGTTTTACGGGATGCGTCTAGCGCAGTCCCTGAACTCTAATTTGATTTGATTTGATAACTTTATTTAGAGTCGAATAAAGTATATAATGTTGTATAAGGTATTTTAATAAAATAAAATGAAATAAAATTTAAACTGTACCATTTCCCTGCCAGAAATGATTCATCAATTGAATGTGATAATAATTAAGATCGACTATAATTAAAATATAAAGAAAAAAAAATCTAGTTTATATAAGGTAGCACATAGACGGAATTTGCATTGTAGACTATCCAACTGCCGAATCTTATTGCAGAAAACGCTAAAAGATGTCTCACTTTTCACTGCCACTGGAAGAATGTCCCATAACTGAGCACCAATATGAGAAGCAGACTGTAGACCAAATCTTGTAGATCTAATTCTGTTTCTTACAATAGCGCACCCCCTTCGCAAATTGTATAGTGGAGTTTCTACAAAAGGAAAAACACTTTGCATACAGGATAGGCTTATATAAATACCTCTCTGAGTAATAACTTACAATAATGACGGTGCATAGTTTTGCAGACCGATCTCTCTTGTGTAGCTCGAATTTGCGAATTTGCTATAATACTTCGTTTATTAAATGACATAAATATAGATATTCGTCTTAAAGCAGATAACTTGGCACTAGCCCTCTTGCACAATGCATTTACATGCTTTGTGAAGAAAAAGGCATTGTCAAAGTGAACTCCCAACAATTTTACATTGCTACATTCCCCTTAAAACGTTTCCATTAAAATTTATTTAGACGGGAGAAAGCCTTGCTTTCTCAACCACAACTAGTTGACACTTATCAGCATTAAGCTGCAGACCATTTTTAGAAAACCATGTCGATGCAAAAACTAACTTATTTGATATCAGTGATATCCGTAGACGATGCATAAAGTGTATTGCCATCAGCATAGTTGCATATGCTCACGTCATTATCACTAAAATCTAGAATGATATCGTTCAAATAAATATTAAAAAACAAAGGCCCAATAATTGATCCCTGAGGCACACCAATAAACAGATAAAGCCATAAGCTATATTTGCCACCTAATCCTACCCTTTGCTTACGACTAGTAAGGTAACTACGAATGACATATAGAGCTTGATTTGAGAAACCATGGGGATGCATCTTTGCAAGAAGTAATTTATCGTCAATGAAGTCAAATTCTTTACTTAAATCTATTAAAACGGCTGCTACATATTTTCCCTGATCAAATCCCCTATGCCAATCGTGCAGCATGTGTAATAAGACATGTCGTGAACCATAGCCTTTCCTAAAACCACTCAATAACGGTAGCATCTTACCCCAAATGAAAAAAACTATCTGATCATATAAAATACGTTCAAATGCTTTAGAGACAGATGGAAGCACACTAATAGGCCTAAAGTTTTCCTTTTTTGTCTTGGGACACATTTTGTGAAGAAAAGGAAAAATGTCGGCACGTACGACGACAAACGCAATACGTGCGAGGAACATAAAATAGAAACCAACCTCAAAGATTCCTTTTTTATGAGAAACAGTCCCTATTAATGTTGAGAAATGGTAAATAATATACGCTAAGATGCTAAAAAACAATTTAAGTTTTTAAAAACGGATTTACCAACAGTTGCACTGTTAATCAAATAAATACTTATAGAAGGGAAAAGTTGAACATTCTCTCAGCCACCGTTAAAGCATTTACAGTTTATTAGGTTTAGGATTATTCCGACAACTTAAAAAGGTAACTGATGAGTCAAACTGATCTTTTGATTCCCCAGGGTCAGAGTGTACATAATTTTAATCTCAACCAAATTCGTCAAAACATTCCCAACATACTTTGAAAAACGAACATTTTTTTGCATTTTGAAAACAAATTGAGAAGCGAAGGCGAACAAGCAGAGTCAAAGTCAAAGTTCTCCCATTATGTTTTGGTACGCACCTAGCGTATGGCATTCTTTTAATCCAATCATGTGTTTTGTCTGTTTGAGACTGTTCGTCATCAGAGTCAATTAGCTTTGAGAGCTATACCAGTGCATTATATCGGTTGTTTAAATGAGATCAAGAAGATTTAACAAATGAATGGACATTTATTTAAAGATTGAGCTTGTTGGATGACATGCACAAACAGTGAATAAGTTCATCCAATTTCGTCCAACATGTTGAATAAAACGTTGGATGGGTTTGCGCGTGGCTTCAAAACCAAGCTGTTGCATTGTCTAGA
The DNA here is from genome assembly GCF_029227915.1 of Hydractinia symbiolongicarpus. Lineage (NCBI taxonomy): Eukaryota > Metazoa > Cnidaria > Hydrozoa > Anthoathecata > Hydractiniidae > Hydractinia > Hydractinia symbiolongicarpus. The sequence continues at coordinate 8,469,562 of NC_079882.1, read as the reverse complement.
TTTTATATTAAGGAAACCTATCGTTGGTGCCAACAGCTCAGGAAAGGAATATTGCTCTTTGAGTGGCATACTTCGTGTAGCTTTTGAAAAAGTGAAGATAGACATAGAATGGAAGAGGTACTTCCATAAGAAAAAGCTACCAAGCAGTACAAAGCAGAGACATCGATTGGTGCATTTTTTTGGCGCTACTTACAGTGGAACGCACCTGAACGATGGATGAGAACGTTATGGATATTGCCTTTATGATTGCAACAGGAGTTTTTGCTCTTAAAACAAAACAAAAAATGTTCCCTTTGGCCGACATAAGTCCTAAATGAGAGTACACCAACGCGTCCTTCATTTTACATGTTCCACTGAATGTTTTTCATTGGTTTAATTTTCCTACCTCGATCTTCGTTTAGGAATTTCTAGGTCAGCATGAATTCTTTTGATTCCGGATGTTGATTTCCGTCGCCGCTATGCGGGGCGGAATCTTTAAAATCGCCTGATGGGAGATATATATAGATGGAGAGAGAGACAGCACAGAGCCCGGACGCTGTTAAGTTTTTGTCCAGGCTAAACGCTCGGAAAATTCCATTTTTTCGAAAGCCAATGAAGATGCTTTATTTTAATCTCTGTCAATTAAATGACCAATCTGAACAGAGAGTGTACTCTTCGTGTGGCCAGAACATTCCGTGTGCGTCCATGACTAAAAGTGCTTACATTTTGCTGGTCGTGTTCTGCCCAGATTGCGAAAACGGCCTGTTTACAACCGGGACAGCCGGATTATGTACACATGATCTGATTATGTTTTTTTTGCACTGGTTATGTAGTGGTGACCGGATTATGAACGCTGATATAATGACTGGCCAGGCAGGCTGTGATTGGCATTTTCTTCGAACTTTTGTGAATTAAACATTCTCTGGAAGATAGAACACCCCTAAAAACTAGAGATGGCGGAAGAAAAAAGTCTCGACGTAATTCTTAGTTTAAAACTAATCTTGTAGTAAATACATTTCAGCATAATATACTTTGAAGTAACTAAATTTCACGGAACCTAAATTATTCTTTTTGCGGAAATTAAGTTTGGTGAAAAGTCATTAAACTTGCGAATCCCAAAATTTAGTATTTGCCGCGAAATTTCGTTTCATTTGAGAGCAACAACAACTTTGCCACCAGGGCTATTCGCTTGTCAGAAGTGATGACGAATGATATAAAAGCGGTCGGCCCCGATTATATTTGTTCTATAAGTCTGGAATAATATTTGACTGTCATACATAAGTCGGCCTTCCCCGATTATGTGCGTTATAAGTGAGAAATAATAGAAAAATGCCATACATAAGCCGGTCGGCCCCGATTACGTTCGTTCTATAAGTCTTGAATAATATTTGACTGTGTCATACATAAGTCGGCCTGCCCCGATTATGTTCGTTCTATAATAAATGAGAAATAATATTACACTGTCGTATATAAACTGGCCTGCCCTGATTATATGTCCCTTTTATAAGTTCCAAATAATATTTTTTGAGTAATAAGCCGGCCTGTCCTGATTATGTTGCCCTGATTATGTATTTTCTGCCCTGTTCTTAACCGGTGCAAGCTGCCGTACTTAATCAGGCCAATGTTCATTATCCGGGCAGAACAGTCGCCCCTTGCTGGTCTCTTTGGTTTGGTCGTAGTAGCTTTATTGATGGGGAGCTAAGCACTATTTTTTAAATTCGTGTATTTTATCAGGTATGAATTATTTTATATATAGCTAAGTAAGAAAGGTGTGCTGGCTAGCTAGCTATCTCAATTTTTGATGCTGACTTGGATCTCCTTATTGGTGCTAACATACCCCTTCACGAAATTACTTGCTAGCTAGCTATGGAGCTAGTTACACAAAATAGTGCTTTGATTAGAGTGCTTTTTTTCTTAAACAGCAAGCAACAAAAAACCTTTATCCTGCCTTGTGTAGTTCTTTCATGACTGGACACTCAGCTCCTGTTTTATGGGAAAAAGGGGGCTAAAAATAACTTCCAAATGACACTTTGTGGGACTAAGATATATATTTATATATTCGCACAGGATTTTTTTTAATATTTTTTGCAGAAAAGTTGTCAAAAAGTGACAAAAGTTTATTGTTGCTTGCACTGAGCAGTTGGTGAACTGATAATTAACCTGTAGCTAACAATATATAGTTAGCCGATGCTGAATAATTAGATGCTACGCCTAGTATAATTAGCTGTTAAAAGCTTCTTTGTGTTCTTTACAGCTAACTGCGTCTTTTCCATGTTTTTCCTTGAAATTAGAATAGTTTTGTTGTTTAATAATATAGACGACATATGTACTGCTAGCTACAGTAAAATTATATCTTTTTTGCAAAATCGTTTCTTGTTCTTTTTCTTGGTTTTAATTGAAGCACAACTTTAGGTTGATCTATATAAATATAGATGGCGATGGGGAGATCGATAACAGAGAGAAGTGAAAATTTAAGTAAAAAGTTATTATATCGTATAGGTAGCTGTGTAAGCAGCTAATTATACTGTACGCACCGTATATATAATTATTCTGCATAGATAAGTAGAATGTCTGTATATTTTATATGGCTAGCCTTACAATCCTGTCTATTATTTCCAGGAAAGGTCATAGCTTAGAATGGGAGTCCTAGTCCAGGGCTATGGTAGCATTCACTCACCAATATTGAATTGCCACCAAGGGGAATCGAACCCTGTTCTCCCGCACAAAGTGCCAGAGTTATAACAACAGTTATAACAATGGCGCCATTAAAATAATAATAATAATAATAATAATAAATATTTAAAGTGGCTAGCCCAGAAAATCACAAAAACCTATAGTTAGTGGATTGTTTCCACTGGGGGCCACTACTATTCTGTTACTGGCTAATTATCAGTTCTCCTTGTGCCTAATTTGCTTAAAAATCTAAGATTTCTAAGATTTCTTAGAAATGACTTGATTTTTAAAAATCTCACGAAATATACCTGTGCATCACATCGCATGGATTTGTATCTTTGTATTAAATTCCCTTTTTAAATCAAAAAGGCAAAGAGAGGTTAAAAAAGAGACACTATTTAAACAACCTGGTTTTAATGCAGTTTATGGTAAAATTGTATTCATGTTTCTTATTTTTAAAACATACTTTCTTTCAGGTCAGCTGTTATCAAACCATGCACCACCAGCATTTTCAAAAAATTTTCAACAAGAGAGTAAATTTTGAAGGCCTTAAATACTGAAATGCTAATATGTATATATGTATTTATTGCTGAATTAATAAACAATGAACTACTTCATCATTCAAATTGAGCTCGTTCGGAAGTTATTATATTCGAATCGTCAAGTTTTTACGTAGCAAGATTTTGTATTCTGGAATTTCCAAAATTTTCCTGATCACTTTTAAAAATATCCAGTTAAAGTTTTAACTGGTATTTTAGAATACTTCATATAGCTATGTAATTTTTTTTAATTTATTTATTTAGTTGTATTTTAACATTGCAGGTTAGTTAAAAAAATAGTTGAGAATCGTGATACTCGTGATTTGTTTACCCCATAATTCTCCGTTTTCAAGGTCTATTTTAAAAAAATCTTAAAGCCGCAGGGCTTCTTGTTAATTTTAAATCAAACAAAGTTTCTGCGTGTCGTTGTCATGCTAGTTGCTGGGTAGCCTTCTTTGAGCTGCTAAAAGACTTTCATTGTCAGAAATGTTATTTTGTCAAATCATCATCACATATTTAGTTCACATGCATTATGATAATTAAATGTTTGAAATCTTAAAATTAAGTTTTGGAATTCAAAATGTATACTCCGTCAGGGCATTGAAATTAATCTGATTTAGTCCTAATAGAGTTTAAAAGTAAACAAGAAGCCCTGGGGGCTCTAAGAATTTCCGCGCGCTACCAAAATATTTGATGAAAACCTGCTAATTCGTTGTGTTATTGTGCTAAACATTTGAAGGGGTTTGGTGCATGAACCTCTGAAGATAAAGCCCATCAGTGACATTATATCTTAGAACAAACACAAACAAAACGAAACGTGTCATAATAAACTCACATTTTAAAAGAAATTGCTAACAAAAAATACAGCCTATTATTCATGGTTGAAAGTCTTGCGATTGAAACGTTTATGGTCTTAAACGGCATTAGTTGACAAAAAATCAAAATTTTGATGTGACCATCATTTTCAGCATACTTTTTTTATTAACTGTGTCAATTTTTGTCGAAAATAAAGCAGTTTTAATTTTTGGATAAATTTTGGCCTGAAATGACATTTAGGTGACAAAAACCAAACTTTTGTACCATCATCATTTTCAGCATACTTTATTTGTTAACTGTGCCAGATTTAGCCGAAAATGAAGTGGTTTTAATTTTTGGACCAATTTTGGCCTAAAATAGCATTTAGGTGACAAAAATCAAAATTTTGATGTCACCATTATGTTCAGCATACTTTTTTTGTTAACTTTGCCAATTTTTTTTGAAAATGAAGTAGTTTTAATTTTTGGACCAATTTTGGCCTAAAATGACATTTAAGGTGGCAAAAATCAAAATTATTATGTCACCATTATGTTCAGCATACTTTTTTTGTTAACTGTGTCAAATTTTGTCGAAAACAAATACCAATTTTGGCCTGAAGCGTCAACAGTAGTTAAGGAGCTTGGGTACGAAGTTTACATCAGTGACGGACCAACGCGAAATCCCAGGGTCGATTTTTTCTCAAAAAATGCTCCGAAAGAAAAAACGACGGTTTTAAAGAATTTCCTACGCCTTCGGGCGCGGAAATTCAAAAAGTTATTTTTGATATATAAAGAAGAGTGAGAAAACAATGTTCTGTCGACGAATTTAATGCGGCAGCTCATTCTCGTCCTCCCAAGCTCTTTGAGATTATCTGAAAGAGCTCTGGGGTCGAGAATGGCGGCCGCTCTTTTTAATAACGCCTTAGGGGTCAAGAGACCCTGGGGGCAAGAATAGAATATTTACTTCCGGAACTCAAATACCTCACTTCTAAAAATTCTCACGATATTATTTAATAGGGAACACTGAATTCTTGATACTTATGCTTCCAAAAAAGAAAGGGGAAAGATTTTCGGCAGGTCTGTAAAATTTTTATTGATGGTACACTTTTCCTTATTCGGATATATAACGTTTTTTAATGAAAAGTCATTTAAAGTCATATTTTATAGATAGAGATAAAAACAGGCATTTTTGAGACAGTGTAATATAATTGCTATTTTTATAAAAAGAAGTTTTAGAGAAAGTGTACACTTATGAAAATTGGTCCCAGTCCGTATTTTTATAAATATCCAACGGCAAGTAATGTGTACAAATGACATAATGCTAGCGTCGGCCATTTTTTATTGGAAAAATTGCTGCTCTGTTTTGTTGCTCGTCTTATTTTGTTTTCTCTCTAGCTAGCTATACATATATGCTGTTTTTTAATATTTAATTTCACGAGCCTTTTAAAATTTTAAATCGCAGAAACAAAGTGCTACAATCTACACTCTTGATAATAGTTTAAAACCTCAATGTTTCTGTGAGAATCCACAACAGAAAAAGACCTCTCTTTACCCCAAATCCTAGCATCTTTTTTATTGCCCCCAAATGCCAGAGCCAATGATCTTGCCTCTTAAAAGTAATCAACTAACGTCACACAGGAATTTATCTTTATATGTAATCATCACAGAAGTCAGACACAGCTTTAAAAATCTTTGTCTCAGACAGGATTTTAAAAAAAAATAAGAATCAGAAGATGGATCTTCCACAATCACCCTCAGAATGGTTTTAGGTTTGGCTGATTATTTCATTGTATATACAATTGAGGAATAAAAACATAACAAAACTGGTGATATGTTTATCACGATGTTGTGAACTTGAAAAAAATAACAAGGGAACGTAAACAAAGAAATTCTTATTATATATATTTTAATCGTTTGTAAATCCACCTCTGGCTTCTTTGTCAGCAAGTTTGCCACCATTTGAATACTGCATATATAACTAGTAGTGTTGCTAGAAAACACAGAGATCAGAATAAAAATAAAATCATGTTTATAATTTTGATGTTTAGCTACATCTTATGGATGCTATGCTCACCTTTTAGGAAAATAAACCTTATATTGTGATATAGTTTCCAAATTTTGTAGAGCATTAAGAATCTTTTTTATGAGTAACACACAAATTGATTGAAGGGCTCCTGAAGTACTTTTACAAGTTGGAGTCACTTATTTGAAATTTTCCTAGCAAATGCACTGGTTTGGAAGAAATCACTTTGCTACAAAAATTGTATATACTTATTCCTTTGTTATTTAGTCAAAATCCATTATTTTCTTCGAAATATCTCATTGTCCTTTTCTAAAATGCCTAAATTCAACTAGTTTTTACTGTATGCTAATTTCTTGACATTGATCTGAAAGTAACCGATAACAAATTTCAAGCCAATAATTCTTTTTGTGCTTAAGTCATTTTTGATATTCTTGAAATAGGCTGGGGATGCTCCATTATGACAATACAACCACTATCAGTTTAACTGATAGCAAATATGGGTGCCTGTAGCCTGTTCCCATAGCTGTAAAAGTTGGGTTTCATTAAAGATGCTGGGAGTGCAGCCTTTTAAAGTAGAAAAAAGTTTTTACTTATACTGCAATTACTATTTTTTCAAGATTGTTTATCACAGTTAATACACAGTCCAGGTACCAGTAATCAAACACTACCAATTAATTAAATATTAATAATAATTAACAGTTTCATGTCCATGTTGACATGCTTGAGTTCTCTTGTAAAGGTTGGAAATTAACATTGGTCAAGAAGTGCAGTTGATATAAGTTTTTGCCTTTTTTCTTTCTGTATGTATGTTTGTTTAAAAGAAGAGACCAAAATTATATTCTTAAATTATATTCTTAAGAATGTTTCATGTACAATGTTTTAGAAAGAATTCTAAATTATGCCATCATGCAGCAAAGAAAAGAAGCCATTACAATTTAGCAGCGTTAATGAGCTTAATAAACATACGGATAAGGTGATTGTCAAAATAAATTCAGTTCTTCAATGCAAACAGTAAGTACTTATAGACTTTTTATTTAATTAACCAAAATCATATCCATACACATTGTACTTTATCAGGCCTTACCATGAGTCACGAGCAATTGCCCGTGCTCGCGTAAATGCTCGTTAACCGAGCATTCTATTGCTCGCGTAAATATTAACATTTTGAGATAAGTGTTTTTCTCAAGAAAAGATTGGTCTTTTAAGTGAAACTGAAAAGACATTTGGTGTGATTATTTTCCACCCATCATGCAGCAGTTCTTTGGTTCATTTTGCAGTAGAAAAGTGGGGGATGTTTTTAATTGTGAACCCCAAACACGATGATCAATAAAAGATAAAAAAATTCACACTATTTCTAGGTCCCTGAGTTTTAAGAAACTTATGCTTTAACTTATGCTTATGCTTTAACTAAAACTGATTTAAAGTCTATGAAAAAAGATGAACTGATTGAAAAGTTTCTTGACATACAGAGAGAGAGAAAGATGCATTAAAGGAAATAAATGTTAAATTAGAATTTGAAGCACTTAATAGCGACATAGCGGTTGCACAGAATGTTAATTCCCTTTTCTGCAAAAGAGTAAAGGAACTTGAATAAAGATGCTGTCAGAACAGTATTCCAGGCGTGAATGTTTGGAGTTAGTGGGTATGCCGGAATCTGTTTCCCATGATTTATTTGAACGTAAAGTTTGACATTTTCAGCTCAAAAATGTAAATATTCAAAGTGTGAACGTAGAAGCCTGTCACCGCATCAAACAAGGGCGTACAATTGTTAAATTGTCTAGGCGTAAGGATGTGCAATCCATACTTTCTAATAAAAAAATTAAAGATATTGATTTAACAAAGTTTGGTTTTGATGGCCATACCAAATTATATATAAATGAAAGTTTGTGTGGGATGTACCGTGGTCTCTGGTCGAGATGTAAAAAACTTTACAATAACGGTGATATCTCTGGCTTTTGGACTTCAAATGGAACAGTGAAGGTTAAAATTAATGAAGATGGCATTGTAAATTCAGTTTTACATGATACTGATTTACAAGAATTGTTTCCAAATATTAATATTAGTGAACTTCTTGATTGAATTTTCATGCCATTTTGGTTCTTTTTTTTTTGTTTGGATAAAAAGGCGTATTTATATTTTTATTTTTTTCCTGCCGCCTTTTCCATATATATTTATAGTATTATAGTATGTTGTGCTTACCGAGAACATACTTTTATCTTGTGATCGGTGTACCGTAATTTTAGTTATTATTATGAATCCTATACATGGCTTTCTTTTATTGGACATTCCAGCATATATATTTTCCAATTTAATTTGGTTTGTTTCTTATAGCCTAACATTTGTTTCATCTGCTAGATAATTCTGATATTGTCTCATGTGGTGTATGTATCAATTGAAATGAATTCCTAAGAGGGGGCGGGTTCTCTCGCCTCCCTGTTGGATATTATACATCCCAACATCATTTCCTATTATAAACTTTTAAACGGTTGTTTTTTGTTTTTTGTTGTTCTTTGTTGTTTTTTTGTTTTTTTAGCAACTGGCTAGTTCTGCTTTTAGTGTTTTTGAGTATTACTGACTCTGCCTTTTCTCCTCCCATTTGTTGTTTAGGGAAGGGGAAAGCCTAAAGTCTGTTAAAGAAATCTTTGTATATACCATATTTTTTTGTTTTATGTCATTTTTTGTTTTCTCTCTATATTTATGATAAATTATCGGTGCGGAATATGTGAGAAGTCTGTAAACTGTAATTAAAAGGCAATTTAGTGTGATATTTGTGATTTCTGGATTCATATTAAATGCAATTGTCTCAACATCAAGGATTATGAATCTCTTCGAAATTCTATCCAGAAATGTTTTTGCTGTGTAAGTAATAATGAAATTTTTCCCTTTGGCATAAAAGATCCCCTTCTGGTCTACGACAAGTCACTTTCTTCCCTTGTAATAAAACATTTCTTGCAAAGCTTAATACTCTTAAAATCAATGAAATCCCTGAAATCATAGGTGGTGTCAACTGCAAATATTATGATCCAAATGAATTCACTGACCTTCAAGTTACTTCTGATAAATTCTCCCTTTTCCATATGAATATTGCATCTCTGTCAAAACATCTTGATGAATTGAAGGTTCTATTACAACAACTTGGGCATGACTTCAGTATTATTGGTATCACTGAAACTAATTTCCAGATTAATGTCCCTCCTAGTAATTGTGATCTACCTGGTTACTCCTTAACACACACACCTACTGAAGGTGAAAAAGGTGGTGCTCTGTTGTATGTTTCTAATGACTTGCAATTTATTGAACGTCTTGATCTTGATACACTTGCATACAAAAGCAGTGAACTTGAATCTAAATTCATTGAAATTATACAGGCTAAAGATAAAAACATGATTGTAGGATGCATTTATAGACACCCCTCAATGTCTGTTGATGAGTTCAGCAACCAATTTTTAATGCCCCTTCTTGAGAAGGCGTCTTCTGAAAATAAGCCAATCTTTCTCCTTGATGATTTTAATATTGACCTTCTACTGTCTGAATCGGTTAAAAAAGTTTCTGATTATATTAATATTACCTTCTAGTTTAATTTTATGCCTCATATAATTTTGAATCTACCAGCACAATTATAGATAATATTTATTTTAACTCTGGTAATATTATTAATTTAATATCTGATCATTTCCCCCAGTTCTGATCTGATTCTGATCAGTTCCCCCAGATGAGAAGAAAATCATTGACAGAGAATCCAGAACAACGGCTAGAAAGATTAAAGAAACCATCAACAGTGTAGAACGTAACAAACACATAAACAGCATCTCGTATCAACTTCCTGAGATTTGGTTACCAGCCTTACAGAAGAAGTAGTTACCTACATCTAGGTCCGAAAATGTTAATTATCGTAATTAACTGTAATTATCAGCTTGTTTCTGATTGGTTAATTTTTATGAATTTCGATCCTCTGCAATTATATAAAGACATACTTAACATCATTTTACTTTGCCTGATGATGGGAGAAGGATCTCCCGAAACGTTGCCTACTAAACTATCATGTTCAAGAAATGATAAACTTTCCACAGTAATATGAATACTGAACAGACAAACCGAAATAATATCTTCAATAATAGTTTCAACAGTTTTTTGGATAAATATGCTCCATTAAAAACTACATGTAATAAAAAGAGTAGAAAAAAATCCAAGCCTTGGATTACTAATGTTATCCTTACCTCTATTACTAAAAGAGAATTTCTTCATAAACGTTTTTTAAGAGAAAAAGATCCATTTTTTAAGTCTCTATTGTTAGAGAGTTTCAAAAGGTACCACAATAAAATTGTAACTCTGTGTAGATTGAGCAAGAGTAATTTTTTCAATAAATATTTTAGTGATAACCAAAAAAATATTGGCAACATTTGGAAAGGTGTTAAAAATATAATTTCTTTTCTTTCTTCTGCCTCTGCTTCTCCAACCTGTATGAACATTGATAAATTACTTGTCACTGATCCAGTGACAATTGCTAGCTATTTTAATAATTATTTTTCAGCGATTGCTGACAATATAAGAATAGGCATTCCATTCACTTCAAAACATTTGTCTTCCTTCTTAAAAGATTCTGTTCCTAATTCAATGTTTCTTTCACCAACTGATGATATTGAAGTTCTCCATTGTATTTTTTCCTTGGACCTTGGTAAATCTTCTGGGCCATTTAGCATTCCTGCCCAAATTTTATCTACTGTTAAAACTGAATTATCTGTTCCACTCTCTAAACTTATAAATTTGTCTTTTACTTCAGGCATTTTTCCTTCTAATCTAAAAACTGCCAGGGTTATTCATAAAAAAGGATCCAAATTGGAACTTACAAATTATCGACCTATATCCTTACTTTCAAACATTGATAAGATATTTGAAAAACTTATATATAAACGGGTGTATGGGTTTCTTGAAGCTAACAATGTCCTGTATAAGCAACAATTTGGTTTCAGAAAAAATTACTCAACCTCTCAAACACTAATGAATATCTCTCAAAAAATTATGGATGCTCTTGATAAAGGAAATTATGCATGTGGAGTGTTTATTGATCTCCAGAAGGCTTTTGATACTGTTGATCATGAATTTCTGCTTACAAAGCTTCATCATTATGGAATTCGTGGTAATGCTCTCTTTATTTAGGTCCTACTTAATAGGACGTCAACAATTTGTATCTTTAAATGGAGCTAGATCAGCAAAAAATTTTACTAGATATGGTGTCCCTCAAGGCTCTGTTTTAGGACCACTTTTATTTTTAATTTTATTTTTAAAAACGACTTGAATTGTGCAATTAACTATTCTATGGTACACCACTTTGCTGATGATACAAACCTCCTGCATTTCAGTGACTCTTTAAAACAACTGGCCAAACAAATGAATTTAGACCTCAAGCTTCTCTGCCATTGGCTGAATGCTAATAAGATTTCTCTTAATGCTAGCAAGACAGAGTACATTATATTTAAACATGCATAAACCTCTTAATTATGATTTTAGGCTTCTCATCAATGGTAAAAGGTTTATGCCTAGTGATTCTATTAAATATCTTGGTGTTCTATTAGATTCTGACTTAAGCTGGAAGACTCAGATCAATAATACTGTTGCCAAGCTCAAGATGGCTAATGGAGCTTTTTTGTGCCTCAAAATGTCCTTATCCTAGTCTACTATGCCATTTTTCATTCCCACCTGCAATATTGTAATCAAATTTGGGGTCAACCAAACAGCCTTGATGTTAGTCATATTGCTGTTTTACAAAATTTTTCTATCAGACTAATGACTTTTGAATCTCGAAGACCATCTTCTAGTATCATCCATGGCAATCTGGACATCCTCAAATTCTATGATATTGTCCAGTGTCAGAACATTCTGTTTTTGCATAAGCTCTTTCATGATAAAATGCCTGCTACTATCCAGAATACTTTTGCGGTTGACTTCAACCATTCCCAGAGCACTCGTGCAGAAAAGGCTGGATTGATCAATCTTCCTACTGTCAATACCGTTTGTTTTGGTAAAAATTCTATTAGATTTACCACCATTAAATCCTGGAATAAGATACAGACATCTATGACTAAAAAATTTGTTTCCATAGATTACTTTGGTCTTAAAAGTGATCTAAAGAAGTATTTCATCGCCTCTTATTAATTTGTAACAAATTTTCCCTTTGTTCTCACACTGTTCATTTATCTGGTGATTATATATGTTCGTGCCATCTTGTGTGTCCTGTGCCGTCTATTGTACTCGTTCAAGGGTGGCCTTATCCTCGTCTTAGCTTCTGCTATTAGGTAAGGTCTCCCTTCAAAAATATTTTTTTGTGTTTTTTTTTCTCTCTTCATATTACCAATTTATTTAATTATTTGAACTGAACAGCCATTTTTTATTAATAAAATTATCTTATCTACTGGTATAGTGACTCTCTCAATCTTAACTTCCTTTTCTACATGTTTGAAATAGTATGCATGACTATACTGTCGTTTTCACAAATTTAATGTTTATTTTTCAAGCAAATAGGAAAAAATATGCTTTGTTTTCAAATTAAAAAAAATCTTTATCTGCGTGGTTTAAATAAAACTAATAAATAAAATCTACAAAAGTACACGTCAGGTACATAAAATTTATAAAAAAAAAAAATATTATACCGCACGTGGGTTTCGTTTTTAAAATTGTTTCAATAACATTTGCGGCATAAAGAAAATAATCCATTAAATTTAAACCTGCTATGGTTTCCAATTGTTTCGTCAAATGAAGAAATTATCTACAATTAAATCCATAATAAATTTCTGTTCTGCCTGTAAGTGTAGTTTTGCAGACTTGCATCATCCGCATTAGTTCAGAACCGCATGACTGGATTTCTTGTGTAAGACCTGGTTACCAACGACGAATGGGCCGGGCAAAAGAGATTTATGTCTACGTAGTTTTTTAACTAAGTCAGGAGTCGGTGAATTAGCTAGGATGGTCAGGTTGGCTATGAATAGGCTTGCTTATGGATTTAAAAGGACCAGGACTATTCAATACTTCTGAGATCTAAAAGTGTCCGACCAAGACAGAAATCTATCGGACGTTTGAACCGACGAAAGTTCGAAATGAGCTAAGGATATGTCCGACCAAACTGGAAATGTGGCGGACGTTTCAATCACACGCCTGAAACGATTTAGGTGTGTGCCAAGGCGCACGCCTCTCCTGAAAAAGATGCCCTGAGAGACTAAATGTAAATTTTTTTAGCGAAAAATATGGCAAGCAAAATTGCTCGCGTATACACTCTGACGCGAGCAATTAATTACTCGGGGGGTTATTTGCTCATGGCAAGGCCTGTTATTCATTTTCTTATGAATTTTTATGGTTATCACATTTGATTTAAGTTTCCAGGTTTTCTCAACTATCACAATGTTTGTACAATATATGTAATAAAGAAGACTTCCTTTATGAAAGACAACTTTTTATGGATATATAACATTTTATTTTAGTATTAAATTGAGATTATCCTAACTAGCACAAAGGTTTTTACGATAATAGTAAAGAAGTTTCTATGCTTGTTGTTCATTAGTTTTTTTTTGTTAACTGTAATCTTTTTGCGTTTAACAGTGATTAAAAACTTTTCAGAAGTACCCAACAATTCTATATTCATTTTTCTAGGAAGATAATTGTGTGGTCATTATAATATCGTGCTGCAAAAAATGTGTTTCAACGGAAGAGAGTTGCCTTTTTATCCTTATTCTTTATTACCCTGTTCCAAAGACAAAGTCATTAATACTTTTTTTCAATGGTTTCATTTTCCTAACTGATTTAATAATTTGAACATGCTATTGGCATGTGAAAACAGTAGGAAAATAAAAAAAAAAATAAGATGTGAAATTACGTGCAAATAAATGAAAATCCACATGAACCGCCCTTAAAAAATACAACCTACACAAAAATTGATCATGTTCATTTAGTTTTGTCGCTGCGTAAATTACACATATTTATATATATTTATGTATTTACTCAGGTATTTTCTTCACTTTGAAGTTTAATTAAAATGGTTGATGTAATGGTACAATTGCTTCAGTCTAGCATCTTTAACTGTAGTGTATGGAAGAAATAGAAATTTCCTATTATTTCAAATGTAAATCAAGATTTTATGCAGCATAATTAAGTCAAGATACCTTTAAATGGTAATTCAAACTTAAAAACGAAAAGATCTTCTTAAAAAATCTAAAAAGTATCGTTAAACAACCTTTTTTAGGCTGTGAAATATCAATTCAATGTAATTTTTCTCTTTGAGAAACGTACCCCTTTCAGACAAATTAGATAAAAAAAACATGTTCTCACATGCTCCATGTTATCTGATCATTTGATTGGGGATATAATTTTAGATAATTTCAAAATATTTCTAAATATAGCAAAAAATGTACATCAGATAGAAAATGATGTTCTGCTTATTTTTTAGGTATTGCAAATCAGCAAATGATGTATATAGAAAAGCTGAATCATTGTATCAAAATCAAGACGAAGAAAATGCTTATATTTTATTTATGCGATACTTTTTTATTCTATCAAACATAAAAAAGTCTTATGAATTTACACACTCTAAAGTTAGTGTTTTCTTGTTCTTGCTTGCTACAGCAAAAGTTACAGCTGAACTAAACTGACTTACTTTTCTGGCTGTTACATTATTTAAATTTATTTTGCATACTACTCAGATGTTTGTGCTAAAAGGTGATTGCGAGAAACTAGTGTGTGCAAAACATTTTATTAGACAATTTGTACAGACTAACTAAAGTTTTCACACATTATTTAAAACTCAAAATTTTCTTACTTCTTACTTCTTACTAGTGGGGGTATTTAAACTTTTGAAAATTAATACCTGCAAGATAATTTAAATAAGATAAATTAAGACATTAAAATTATGGCGTGAATAAAGGTGGTATATTGTGTTGTTGCATATAAATAAACACCTTAACTTCTTTTATTTTAGGAGAAATTTAATGCAATCTTAAAAGAGTGTGATGCTTCTGCTGCTATTGAAAAGGCCGAGATACTCCATTCCAGTCTAGAAAAGAGGTGTGCTAGAGTTTGAATAACTATTTTTAATCATTAAGTCTGTTCTGTTCTGTTTATTTATTTTAAATTTTTTTCTTATTTCCATAATGCTATGTGCTTAAATCTGGTGATGTCTTACTTAGATATGAGAAAAATAAATTTGATATCTTGCGCAAGCAGGAGATTGAAAAAAAATTAGCAGAAGACTCTAAAAAGTAAGTTTGCTTGTTTGAGATTTGTATGTTTTTTTATTTAAAACATTAAGATTTATAAAATATATAAGAAAATGAATCAATATTAGGGAAAAAAGGACAGTGTTTCCGCTCTGTCACACTTGCACAATAACTCTTCTTTTTTTCTGTGCTCAACAATATGTGTGCAAAGAGCTTCATGAATGAGTTTTTCGCCAAATGATTATGCAAAAAAATAAATTTGTGTTTCTATAGTACCACGGTTTTCGAAATAACCTTTTTTATTTTTTTATTAGAAACAGAGAAAAAACTGAGAATAAATCAGTGGTAAGTGTACATCTGAACTTACCAGCTACAGAAATGATTAAAACTGCGAATTCTATTTTTTCACTTGTATCACCTATTTCTATAATAAAAAATATCTTAAAAAAGGACCATTAGCAAGTGATTAATGGCAAGTGCACTATAGTACTCCCAGACCACAGCTGCAAAAAGATTTTTTTCTCTACAGTCAGCATTTTGTGCAAACTGACTTTATATTCCTAATTCGAACCTTGGTCTTTGTCATTCTTACAAAGTAAATATAATAATACAATGTTTGAGCACAGAAATAATATCTTGTTTCAATGCAGGAGTTAATATTTCTTACAATGTTTCTGTTTCTAGAGTAAACCAGCTGTAGATGATGAATACTTACAGCTTCCAGATGTACCCGACACCATCAATTTTCAACAGCCAAAGGAAATCCCCAAAACAGTGAACAGTACTAATGTCCCTAATGGCAAAACGTTTCCTGATGAAGCTTTCAACATTGTACCTGTTGCATCAAGACCAAAAGCTGGTTTTATATCTGTTATAGATTTTTATAATTTACTAAAAAATAAGAAGAACAATCTTGACTCTATCCTAATTATAGATGTCAGACCAAATGATGAGTACACTGCTGCTAGGATTAATCATAAGTGCATGATAAATGTCCCAGAAACGTTATTACAGAATGGAGCAACTATAAATAGCATCGAACGGAAATTGACAAAAGACACTTGGGATATTTGGGTGACAAGGCATCACAAAAGTCATGTTATTATAATAGATTTTGATTTTGATGATGAGACTTGTTCTCCTACTTGTCCTGTTTATATATTGCAAGATATTTTATGTAAATTTGAAGGAAATAACGATGTACTTGTTGTCACTGGTGGATTTAAGGAATGGCATTTGCTTTATCCGTCTATGACAAGTAATCCTGCTTATTCAAAAACAGTAAGTTAATACCAGTTCATCTATGGTAATAGACTGAGAACTTGAATATTTGTTTACA
Source organism: Hydractinia symbiolongicarpus (assembly GCF_029227915.1). NCBI lineage: Eukaryota > Metazoa > Cnidaria > Hydrozoa > Anthoathecata > Hydractiniidae > Hydractinia > Hydractinia symbiolongicarpus. Next base: position 8,453,015 of record NC_079882.1, on the reverse strand, counting down.
AGCTCTTTGTTTATTTGTTTTTATTTCTTCTATACTAGCCAAGTGCTCCTGCGTTGGTTGACCCATTACAACTGTTACAGGGACTTACATACCCTGAGTTACCATCGCAAAAGAAACCGTTAGTAGCTTATTGATTATTGGCAACGGCACCTTCAATAATCTTTTCCACTAGGTTTAATATTCAATGTGAAGCATAATTTAAAAGATTGAGATTGGCTGGTGGAAATCAATTTTTCCCTTTGAACATTGGTAATTTCCACCAACCAATTTAAATATTTAAAATTTCTCCACTCAGAATATTCAAACTAGTTGAGTTAAGCTTTTTAATTAAATTTCATTGTGTTTTGTACTATTTTTTATATAGTGATACAACAAAAACACACAACCGACCAAACACAGACTATGTAAGTGGACCTCTGCCTAAGACAAATCTCTATCCGAACATTATAGCTGTTGAAAACCCAGCAACCAAAAAGACTCCTACTATTGACAAATTAGCAGAATGGAGAAAGGAATTAAACGATTCTGTTGATGATGTTCATAAAGAAGGTGAAAATAATGAAGATATCCTTTTGCCTAATCCAGCAACACGCAATATTTCCAAATCATCAAACCATAACTCGTCAAGTAATAACAAAACTATACAAAATGATATTAATAAAGCAAAAAATAATTCCAAACATTCACATCCAGCAGACATCTCTAAAAATGATCACCCAAAAATTGTTCACGAAAACAGTAATGTTACCAATATTATCCCTGGTAACCAAGGTTTAGGTGAGTCTTCTGAACAGTCAGGGTCAATAAGCAGCGTCCCTTCAACGCTAAATGTGTCAACAACCACGAAGAACAAAAGTAATGACAGTAATTCTTCTGAAACTATTACAGCAAGCTCACCACTGTCTTCAAAACCACATGTCTATAATTCTTCTCCTGCTGTTATTCCATCTGCAGATTCCGAAATTTCAGCAGCTTTAAACTCGTCTCTGACTTTACCCAAGCCACCCTTACCATCCAGTCATGTTCCTCTAATAGCTGCTGATAAAACAAAGATCACTCAATCACAACCACCAAAACAAATATCGAGTGATGTAGTAAGTAAACAAATAGAGACGCCTATGAATCCTTTAAATTATCCGCCGTCAATTAATTCCTCCCACCTCTCGCCTCTAAATCAAACTAACAGTGAAATAATACCTAATACTGGTTCAGCAGAAAACCAAGTTATGGATCCTAAACCTGCACAATCTGCACAAATAAAAAACCTACCCACTGTGGCAAGTGTACCCCAGGCACCAACGCAAAGTCCACCAACCCTATCAAGACAGAACCCTTCAGATGCATCAATGCAGACTCCAGCTAGTATGCACACCTCAGTCAGCAAACCAAAAGTATCTAAGCCTGTACACGGATCAACATCGGCGCCAAAACAGCCTACAATAACAAAACATGTTACAACATATGGGTTACCTTATGGATGGGAAAAAGCTATCAATCATGAGACAGGCAGAATATATTACAAAGATCATAATACGCAACGAACTTATTGGACATTACCCCCTGAAATTCAAAATCTTGTTATGAAAACAGGTGCTCAGCCCCCTGAAGAAAACAGAGAGACAAAAGTGGAAGATAAGAAAAAGAAGTCAGTAACATTTGAAGATGTTGATAGACCCTCATTGAAACGGTCACTTTCCTCTCCAAATTTAGCTGAGATGAAAGAGGCGGATAAGGCTCCGGCACGGCCCGTTATTGACAGATCAGCTAAACCAAAGTAAAATTTTCACTACATTTTTTTTCTTTATAACTATAAATATCTCGTTTTTAAACATTTAACACTTGTTCTCGTGAGATTATTGCCCAATAAAAAGTCTGATAAAAGAAAGAATTATTGAAAATATCAATTCTTGTTTATATTTAACTTTTCTAGGATGGAAAGACCGGTTTTAGTTGATCGTTCAACTAAACCAATATCTGCGTCAAGATTAAAAAACATGTCACCTGTATACGGAAGCAAGGTAATACATTGAAACGCTCATGTGAACAGCTTTTTAGGTTTCTTCTTTCACATATTTTTTGGTCTTTATTTAGGGTCAATGCTTGACTGGGTTGAAAAATCTTGGGAATACCTGTTACATGAACTCGGTTATTCAATGTTTATCCAACACAATCCCATTGGCGAAGTATTTTAATAAGGGCTTGTACGAACAACACTTAAATTTAAGGAATATGAATTCACATCCTGGTGAAATTGCACGTGAGCTTGCGTTTCTGATCATTGTTTTATCAGCTGGTCAGTATCGGTCTTTGTCGCCTATTGATTTCAAGGTCGCTCTTGGAAGGTTTTCTTCTCAATTTTGTGGATATCAACAACAGGATTCGCATGAGCTGCTAATGTTTTTATTAGATGGTCTACATGAGGATGTTAACAAGGTGAGTTTTTAAAGTATTGTGCTAAAAAGAAAATTTGATTGTTTTTTTTAAAAAATTACTTCTTTGGGGTTAATATTTCTTAAGATCAAATTGCACAAGAAATTGTCGAATCTTTATTTAAGAAAGCACATCATTTTTATGCCGTATTTGTGTAAGTGCAACAAAACCAATCGGAATGTTAGTCCAATATCCTGTTTTATGTGTCATACACACTAAAATTACTTCTCAAAGTTTACATCAACACTGTTTTAAGTGAATATGATTATGGAAGACCGATTCGTTCGTTTCAGTAGTTCAACTATTTTTTTAAAAACCGTAGATTGTTTTTATGATGAAAAAATTTGACCGTATTTATAAGGGTTTGTTAAATTATTATGTACATACCACTTTCCGCGTGACTTTGTTGTTTTGATTTCGTTTTAAGAACAATGGGCATACGTGCACTTTTGTGTAGGTAAAAAAGCAGGACTCGCACAGTGTAAAATGGTTATTAACAAAGATCAAAGATAGCATAAGATCCAAGGAGAACCGGAATTAAATTTTGACTATATACTATATATACTATATTTCTTTTTTGGATGAATTTCTTTGATTATTGTGGTCTGTTGTTTATATTTTCTGCCTACCGAAATGCTTGCGCATGTGCAAAAAATTTTTTTAACTTTTGTAAACATTAGCAAGTCATCTATAAGTTGCGTCAATTGCGGTGCATATAGACTCGTTTTTTTTCGTGTTTTCAACACAACTCATTTGCTCTGCCACGATAAGTACACAAAGATATCATTGTCTCTTTTTGATTAAACCGTAAATATCATCGTGGTCTGACTGCGGCTCGGGTTCATCCTTTCTCTATGTATAAAAATGTAACTTTTTCAGGTCAAAGTGAGACGTCCAATCAAAGAAAAAAGTGACGAAGAGACAAACTTAAAACGAGATACTGTTTTAGCAGATTGGGCTTGGGACGACTACATTTCCAATAACAATTCTGTTATTGTTGATTTATTTCAAGTAGGTAGATCAACATATATATGTTGTAAATTACTAACCAACGATGTATACTTTAAATACTCAATTCAACCTCCAGAGCTTATTTTCCATAGCATATTTTGAGAGTGGGGTCTTCCTTAAAAGCGTGGGAAGATGGGAATGGAGGTAAAGGGCTTATTTAGAAGGAGAGTTTATAAGTCGGCAACTTAAGACTTTATTAGGCTCTCATATAAAAGTGTTTTGAATATCACAAAAAATTACGTATTGTGTTCGATGTATATTGAAGGAAACAAATTGTTCAAGCGATAAAATTTCTTCATTCAATTCAAACATTTTTAGAATTAGACATTCCTGTAAGCGTTTTCCATGCAATGTGTTTTTTCACTAGAACAAATATTGTATTTAACTCACAGAAACTCCCATGCAGGCTTAAATATCTAGGGTATGCGGATATGATTTTTCTTGTACAAATATGCAATTATTTTTATGCAGGGTCAATTTCGTTCTACAGTTGTTTGTTTAAGTTGTGGTAAGAAATCAAAAACATTCGATGCATTTAACTGCTTACAATTGGAACTGACACCCAATCGATCATGCACTTTAGAGGTAATGTTTTTGTTTCTACAGTTTCAAATAAAGGTTCACGTCTACAGTAAAATACTTTAAAGATCTTAAACTAAGACGTTCTACACGTTCTGTTAATAAGTTGCCCCATTTTTCATTTCGGCGTCGGTTGCTGGGAATTAAATTTTGATTGCTGAAAAGTTAAGCGTAATATTCAAATTATACAAGATTTTGGCTTTAGTTTCTGCATTTTAATATTATGAGTTATTAGAAAAAAAGATATTTCTTCGAATACTTGTTTTTTAATTTCCCTCTTAAATTATCCAGGTTTAAGATTTGGTTGCTTAACTTTCCAAAATCTCCCCTCAACCCAACGTTTTATACGCCTAAAACCACTCCTCCTTTGAAGTAAAGAGGTTACTTCTGACTTATTAACAATATACTGAATTGTGTTTACAACATAGCATAGCTAAATGAACATTATCCAACGCCAAAAATGTACATAATGATAAGAATTGAAATTAGAAATGTTTATATTTCGGAATGATAGAAACATGATTGATAAAAGATTCATAAAATAAGATTAATAAAGGAGACATTTCATAACACTCCCGGAAAAACCTTTTTTCTTCACCTTTCATTGGGTTTAAACCTAATTTCTGTTTATGCGACGGTTTTCTCAGCTAAATAAATTGTTTTCAGTACCTACAGTAATTTTTTTGTTCATGTGAACCCACTCCCTTTTTTTGCTTACCAAAGACTTGCAACTTACGGAGTAGCAAGCTACTCCGTAGTGTTATTCTTGCACTCCGTAGTATTATCCTGGCTACTCCGTAGTGTTATCATTGCTACTCCGTAGTGTTATCATTGCTACTCCGTAGGGTTTTTCTTGCTACTCCGTAGTGTTATCCTTGGTACTCCGTAGTGTTATCCTGGCTACTCCGTGGTGTTATCCTTGCTACTCCGTAGTGTTGTCCTGGCTACTCCGTAGTGTTATCATTGCTACTCCGTAGTGTTATCATTGCTACTCCGTAGGGTTTTTCTTGGTACTCCGTAGTATTATCCTGGCTACTCCGTAGTGTTATCATTGCTACTCCGTAGTGTTATCATTGCTACTCCGTAGGGTTTTTCTTGGTACTCCGTAGTATTATCCTGGCTACTCCGTAGTGTTATCATTGCTACTCCGTAGTGTTATCATTGCTACTCCGTAGGGTTTTTCTTGGTACTCCGTAGTGTTATCCTTGGTACTCTGTAGTGTTATCCTGGCTACTCCGTGGTGTTATCCTTGCTACTCCGTAGGGTTTTTCTTGGTACTCCGTAGTGTTACCATTGCTACTCCGTAGGGTTTTTCTTGGTACTCCGTGGTGTTATCCTTGCTACTTAGTAGTGTTATCCATGCTACTCCGTGGTGTTATCCTTGCTACTCCGTAGGGTTTTCCTTGCTACTAAGTAGTGTTATCATTGCTACTAAGTAGTGTTATCCTTACTACTCCGTAGTGTTATCCTTACTACTCCGTGGTGTTATCCTTGCTACTCTGTAGTGTTATCCTTGCTACTCCGTAGTGTTATCCTTGCTACTCCGTAGTGTTATCCTTGGTACTCTGTAGTGTTATCCTGGCTACCCCGTAGTGTTATTCCTGCTACTCCGTAGTGTTATTCTTGCTACTCCGTAGTGTTATCCTTGGTAAATAAAAATAATTATCTTTTATTCAAGGAATGTATAAAATCGTTCACAAAGCCAGAAAGAATCGGAGGAAACGATAGCTGGTAAGACATTGTTTGTTGAATGTTATTGTTGTGTTTTTTTTTCTTTTTTATGCTTGCTTTCTTTATAACATTCAAATCTAATTTTTTTACGGTGATACAAAAAACGGGAGAATTTTTTGCGAAAAGAATTTGCACCTATTCGTAACATTTTACCTTTGCAAATTCGAAAATTATAATTTTGCAAATGTTTTATAAACTGTTGTGAACGTTAAAATATTATTATGTTTAATATAACTATTTCTGATCATATTCCATTTTAAATAGGGTTCCTTCTCTTACTTTTGTTATGTATTCTAGGAAATGTTCATACTGCAAATGTTATCGGACGGCAGAAAAAATCATCGAAATATGGAAACTCCCGCCAATTCTAATTGTCCAACTGAAGAGGTATGTCTGACAGATAATGTCAATACGCTGCTGCTTCATGGGTAAAAAAACGTTAAAAGCTAAAATGTAGAGAAATAAGAATAACATCTTGTAAAGCTCCTAATTTTTCTACACATAATTATTTTTTTCCTAAAATATCTAAAAAAGTTCGAACAATTAAGTTGTTTCTTTTTAAAAAATTTCGAAAAGGTTTTTATATATATATTTTCATTATATATTTTCGAATATATAATCATATTTCCCAAAAATTGTTTAATTTTCCTGTTTAATCAAAAAATGTTTTTAATCTGTACGAATTCCTTGTTCCATTTTCAAAATCAGATTTCAATTTGATGGACGGTGGAGGAATAAAATCCAAACAACTGTAAACTTTCCTTTGGAAGGTTTAAACATGGTTAGACACGTGGTTGCACCCACCTCAAAATTTTCAAACTATCATTTATACGGAATAATCAATCATTACGGCAGCTTTGAGTCTGGTCACTACACGTCTTACTGTGAGAACGCCTACAATGGGAGATGGTACTGCTACGATGATAACCTGGTCAAGGAGGTGACTGCATCTTCTGTTAAGGTAACCAACGAAAGTTTGCTCATTTGCATGTTGTTGTTTCTGTGTGAGTGATTTCTTGTAAAGCTTATCCACACTTTAAGTTGGCTTCATATGAAAAGTTTGAAAAGTTGTCCATAAAGGTTTTTTTTGGAAAAATCCTTATTGGTTTTTGAAGATAAAGGGCTTCACTCCATCAAGTTGTTTTAAAACAAGTAGTCGTTGTTCATCAATCATCATAATCATATAAAAAATTATGTAAAATGTTTAAGATGCCAGACTGAATTGATAAACAAGTACTATTATAAGAACATTAAACCAAAATTCTTATTTTTTATTGTTATCTAACTTAAACGGTTAACAAATACAATAATAACGGATTACCCCTGGCAAGCTCGGTCGGCACTTAGAGTAATCGGTTATTATTGTATTATTATAACTCTATATGCCTCGTGAAACTGTTAAATACAACACCTCACTCAAGGCTTATTTATGATGTCACGCGTAGTTTGGAACGTGGAAGTCCAAAATCTTAGGAACCGATTAAAATTTTTTTAAACAAATATAGCAATATATATGTTTTTCCTTTTTTAAGACGAATGCAGCGTACCTGCTCTTCTATACTGCTGTCGACTTCAAGAATTACATCAAATGATGAAGTTATCAAACATATCCGAATAATATCAACATTAACGACCGTGCCATGCCCACTATGGCTAATATTTACGGATCGGTTTAAATTAAAATAAACTTGTATATACTCTTATGTAGGGAAGATTTTTTTTAAGCAGAGTTGTCACACCTCAAAACTCCTCAATTTTTCTCCATTTAAATTTCCTGCAAAAGTAAACATTTAACAACTTTCTTTTTTAATCTCCTCCAAAAGTAACAACTTTCTCCTCCAATCTCCTAATTTTTTTTTATAAAACTTTACGGTTTGACACATTTTTATTTTCAAAATGCATAAAAAACACTGCAGGGGTATAGAAATATACGCATGCACTGTTTTTCACTTGTGGGGTCAACCTTTAAGCAGCCTAAAAATTCTCGTCGAAAGTACTAAAATCTCCTCAAATTTGACTCCATTAAAAGCGTGGCAACCCTGGTAAATTTAGCGAAGTTTTTGTTTTTATTACTTTCTTCTGAAAGAAATAAGGTAGAGCAAACAAAAAATATGTGAGACATTTCAATGGTAAAGTTTTTTTTATTATTAATTAAACGTATTAGTAACTGGTATATGGTTCAGTTTGTAATTTAGTAATCTTTCATCTCTGGAATTGCTTGTAAATATATAACAAACTTTGCAGTAAAACACCGAAATATTGGGTTATTGTTATTGTTGTTGTTGTTGTTTTTGTTTTAGTTGTTGTATGGGTCGTGGGAATGTCAGGAGATAAAATATAAAAATGCCCTAGAAAGGTCCCAATATTTAAAAATTGTTTTGGGAAAGACCTTGATCTGTTAGTACTTATTATCCCTCTTCTCTAGTTTTTTAGCGTTTTTAAAATAACTTGTCGGTTTATAGTTTTGCTTTCAGTTTCTTGAGTATAAAAAGCTAACATCTTCCAATTTTTAAAGTATTACCACTCATCTGTTCAGTCATCGTCATTGAATAATGTAAATATTATCATATGAACAATCTTCCAATTTGTTTGTTATGATAAAACGGATTCGCACATTAAAAAACATATTTCGAAGGTCGACTGATTTAAGCTTTTGATAAAATTAGTTTTGAATAATTAAAATAATCTGCTGCTGATTAAACGTAGTGTTAAGTCAGCCGATCTTTAGCGAAGAATTTAAAAAGTACAGTAGACTCCCGGTTATTCGAAGCCTCAAGGGGGATAAGAATTTACTTCCAATAACCGGGAGTTCGAATAACTGAAAAATTCGTTTTCCCGCCAGATTTTCAACTTAACCTTAATGGGATGGACTTTTCTTAAGTAATTGAGGCATTGTGGTTCAGTTGAGCGTGTAAACACAAAGAATTTTTACTTTTTGAAGAAAGAATAAATTTGAACAAATTGTTAACAGGTTTTAAAATATGAAAGTTATAAAGAAAATGTATCTAGTAAATACAAGGAGTTCAACTCTTCAAAAAATCTTTAATGCTACATTGTTTAATGGTTGGCAGGTGTGTTTCTTCCCAGCTTGCTGTCTTCCCTGGTGTACAAGACTTTTCCTCTCCAGAAATAATTCTGTAAATGATGTTTTGTCTGTACTTCCATCTGTCTAGCCAGCCTTCTGAAGCTTTAAAATCAGGTTCGTTGAATTGCTTTGCAAAATCCAATGCTTTTTCTCGAATGATTTGACCACTAATCGGCACAGTTTTTTCACGAGCGTTAACGAACCACTTGTAAACTGCTTTATCAATGTTATCGTATTTTCCGGAAGAAAGCTTTTGTCTTTTAACTCCATACTGGCCTGATTCATACTTGGTAAAAATGTCACTTTTATTCTTAACCCAGTATGAAAGTGTGTTAGGTGGGACACCATACTTTTTAGCAATAGACTTTTTAGTTGTTCCTTCTTTTTCAAGCTCTTTCAAAGCAAGATATTTTTGATCGTCAGAACAGTTTTCTTCCTTGACGTTGTCTGAGCGGTTGCCATCTTTAATGTGGATTTGAAGAGCCTTTAAAAAGTTTGTTTACATCCACCCACTTGTTTTTTAATCGAGCTTTCGAAACGTTCGAAAATTAGATGAAACGTTTGAAAATCAAAGGAAACGTTCGAACTTTGAATAATCCTTTTAAAACGTTCGAATGTTATAAAACGAAACGAAACAACACAACAACAAAGCAGTCACACCACAATTAGGACGAAGAAGTGAAAATTACAATGGATCTTGTTTCAATGATAATCAACGAAACACAGCCGATAGAAATCATTCTTATCAAGTATTATGAGAGTAACTCAACCGTTATGGGATATCATGAGTATCAAAAGAAATGGAACGCTGTTATTGGTGAAGTCCTAGAAGCTAAAATGGAACCAACAAACGACATAGACAAATATGCAGTGGCGGTCTGCTAAAAAAGGAGATATTGTTGGTCATTTGCCTAAAGGAAAAACAGGAAAATTTGCCAAAACGATATTTTACTTTTTGAAGTCAGAGATGTTGTGTACTTGCAAAGTAAAAGTGACAGGGAAAAGAACTAACTTTGGAGATGATAAGGGATTGAGGATCCCCTGTTTGCTTCAATTCTCTGGACCGAAGGAGAATATTGAACTTTTGAAGAAATTGCTTGAAGAGTGTAAATAGCCATGAATATTGAAACCTGATTTTTTGAAGAAAAAAAGTGTTTTAATCGCAGAAAATCAATGTTCTCACTCGACGATCTCCCAATAAGAAAAATTCGAATAACTGAGGGTGACTTAGCCTATAATTGGCCCCTAGGGGAATAAAAATCACTTCGAATAACCGAATTATTCGAATAACTGAAGTTCGAATAACCGAGAGTGTTTTTGCCTGAGTTGGGTAAGCAGATCCAAGGGGAACGCCATCTCACTTCGAATAACCGAATTATTCGAATAAGTGCAGGTTCGAATAACCGGGAGTCTACTGTACATGAAAAGTCAACTGACACGAACTTCTGAGAAGTTTTGAGATGCAATATCCTCCTTCTCCTCCTTAAAACATAGAGCTCTCAGTTTTAGATTATAAGTTCCTCTCCCTCCTCCCAATAATTTCCCTTCTAGAAAAAAAGAAAGAGAAATGATAAAAAGGAAGAGAGAGAGAGAGAGAGAGAGAGAGAGCAGGAGTTACCGAAATGAAAACATAGAACAGATCTTCTACTCATGGTCACATCACTGAATGTTTTAGGAGGGGTGACAGCGTAAGTCCAAATGCGATGTAAATTTTCTAAAATGTGCCAGCACCGTTATAATCTCTGGTTTTCGTATCTTCTTTTATATTATTGTAGTCGTGTAATGTAAATATGTCTCTCTTTCTATCTTTTGGTTTCTGATGGAAACTTTTATCTAATTTTTGATGCCAATTAAACCATGCAGCTTTTCTAAATTTTAAAAATATCGAAACATTTATCATAATTTTTAAAATTGAACCATGAGAACTTTGACGTCTGGAAAGGCATTTTTCGCCAATCTAGAGATGTAAATTTAAAAAATTTTTAAATCGGTGCCCGACTTCACTCCAAAATTATTGTGGTTACGGCACTGTATAAGAAGGGTGATTGACAATAAGGTACTAAATTTTTATGCCGTAAGATGCTAATAAACGCACATATATTATGACAACATAACAAAAGTTTTTTTTCTTAATACTTTTGGGGACTTAACGCTATTAGAAGAATATCCTTAAAATTTTGGGAAATAATTCTTTGATAAAACTCAGCCTTCCGGCGATATTTTGCGGTGCAGCAAGTTTGGACGTTAACTGTTGCTTTAATGGTATTATACTTGTGTTTTTGACAGATGTACTAAAATTTGCAAAGCAATACTTTATAAAAGCAAAAAAATTCAAGTCGCATTTTTGAAACAATATAATTGCCGGTTCAGGAAAAAAGTTGCAAAAAAGTTTTTGTTTTGGATTTGTAATTTTACTTTCCCGATTTTGTTCCGATTAAATATTATTTGCTTTATCGATATCAATGTCAAAACACAAACGGCCAGCATTTTGATCCGAAAGATCGAGATTATCATCCACCCTTTTGAAACCGGGAGAAGTAGTTTCCATTTCGATTGTGAAAGACATCTGTAAAAATTCATCGATTGTGCCTTTTTATCACTGCTATCATCCCTTTTTAATTTGTAACACTAAATACTATGTGGAGAGCTGGCGTTGACGTTAAGGTTGAGGTTGATGATGATGATAATTGGGAAACTGATCCTGATTTTGTGGTAAGAGCTTTCACTTTTTAACAATATATGCAGTTTGTTAGGCAGAAACTGCCTCCAATTTTAGGAAGATCTAAAAACTGTTGAAAAACTATCATATGAGAACTAAACGTTTTCTTACTTATAATATAGATGAGCACAAAATTAAAAAGCAAATTTTAATTATTTCAGCATAAGTTGCTAACTAACTTGATTTCTTTAATCATATGTGGCACTGGACCTGTTGTTTATTAACATACAATGGTATATACAATCTTGCCACTTCACTAAAATCAGTAGTATTTACCTTGTGATGCATTGACAAGTACTTGATTTACGCACATTTAACAGGAACCATAGTTACACAGGACAATCTTATATATCTAGCTACACCTTTTTAATTTCACTCTTGTCCTTATTAACATGAGCCTTTTATATATATTTATTTGCACTCCATCTGCTTTTTAGCCTGAGAAATACCTATATGCTACACCAGTTTGCCATTTAAATTATCTCAATCTCATATTCGGCGATTCCATTTGACGTCATACAATTTTTTTGGAAGGGAAAAGTTTCCATATTCTACAATCCTGGCCAAAATTGTTGATAAAATTTCCAATGCAACATAAGCTTATATATAAGATAAACAAAGATGCAAGCCCCCCTCTCCCCCCATTTCAATGGCTGGCTGTGAGTTAAGTGGCCAACTGCATTTTCCAAACTGTGACAATGTTAAAGCCAATGGTTGGCTGTGGGTTGAGTGGCCAACTGCATTTTTCAAACTGTGACAATGACTTCAACATTGAAATGGGGGGAGAGGGGGACTGGAAACTAGCTACTATTCTATAAGTGAAAACCTGCACTGTTATAGTATACACATACCACAATTTTGCTGGCTACTTTATGTCAACAAAACAGAGAATCTCTACACATGGGACGACAGAAACAAAAATAATGATAATAAAGATAATAAATCCACATGTGTTTGGCCTTTTCTCAACCAATTTTGGCCAGGATTGTAGGTGAAGAGAGTGCAGAGCTAGACACATTTTGGAGTTTTAAAACAATGTTAGAAAGTTTGAACGAAGATCATTTTTGGAGCAAAATCTAGATAGCTAAGCATCATGTCCAGCCAGATTTTTATTGTGATCACCTTTAATTGGCTAATTATATATTCTTTCATTTTCACATTTTTGAGCATTCTTGCCCCTACGAACTAGGTTTGTTTTCACCCAGCGAAATTTTAAAAATGGCGGATGTAGCACAAATGCGATTTGTCAATTAAGCCAAATGTCAATCATCACTACGGCAACAAAGCTGAACCAAATCGCCAAATATAACAATACTATGTGTTTGCAGCAGGCATAGTGGATGGTGTTCATTTTCCTTTAAATTTGCTGAAAAAAGTATGTCTTATTTGTTAACTGCCTACATCTCACGCCACAACGTCAGTGTAAGTTTAAGGCTAAATAACTTAGAAACTAGTGGAAATAACTAACATCTCCTGTGTGGGTTACTAGAGACTACTTGGGACCAAATTAGGACCAATTTTTTAAAGCTATAGGTCAAGCCACCTGTTTAAAAACAGACAGGTTAAAGATGACATCAAAACCCTTTACCTCATATCTCTTCAACTGTTTGTCAAAAACACATGATCCTTTATATTTTTTTATCAGTATTTCACGCTTTCCACAATAGGCAGCAGTTGAATTTTTATAAAAAATGTGTGCCTTGATGGTGCTAACATCAGCAATATTTTTAAACTCTTGTATCTCCTTACTGTAACTGCCCATCAAAACTACAAATGCCCATCAAAACTGCAAAATTCTATATGTTATTTTGATCAGCGTTTTAAGCTCTACTTAATACAGGTAACAGCTGAAAAATCGCAAAAATGATTTCTGTGTGCAACAAGAAGTCATTGCTGATGTCATCAAAATTCAAATGATGCCTTTTTCATTTTTTTTTTGCATAAGTGGATTTTTTCATGGGCCTTATTGACTAGTTTTATACTATTTTACCTTTTCTTTTTTTTTTGCACAATTTACCTCAGAATAAAAAACACGGTGTACGTTTCTCCTAAGAGAAAACAAAAATAGTTAATCAGACAAATTTAAGTTTAAAAAAGATCTTAAAATTGTTTTGGTAGATCCAAATCATAAATCTGTCCTCGACGCATTTTCAGGCAAACCTAACCATAGAATTTGACTCTAGACACTGAACATTAAAACTTGACAAGTCTGTAAATTGTTTATATACAGTACAGTCCGATTGTAAGCTTGTGCTTATAAGCACAACCAAAAAAATAAAGGTAAATTCCTGTGCGAGGTTATTTCGTAATTTTTCAACAGTGAGATCTGTTATTGCTTGACAGGAAAAGAGATGCTAGGATTTGATGGTCTTTTCCTGCTGATTTCTTTTCACTGACAGATCTTTTAAGGTTTTAAACTATTATTAAGTGTAGATTAATTCCTTAAAATCTCAACAATGCCTTCAAGTGAAAAGATTAGTAAAAATAACTATGCTTCACCTAGTGTATCCATCTTATTTCCTGCCACAGATATACCAAAACCCGAGAAAGCTTACTGCAAAAGCAAACAACTGGATTCATCTATATTACTCATAATATACTGTTGTTTTCTACACAAAACAAATATATACATTGCTAAAAGATGAATAAATCAGGGAAACTTATTGTTCAAACAACAATAACCTACACAAGACAATCTTGAGAAACTTTAGTGTACCTTGAAGTACATAATTATTAAAAAAAAATAATTTTTTATCGAAGGAAATTTTTTACCAAAGGAAATTTTTTCTTAAATTTGCTAAGGTTTCTGTTTTTGCATTTGTAGTCTTTAATCTCTTTTGTTACATTATTTTTCAGCTATTTTTCAATATCTGTGTTTTTTTGTGTTTAAACAAAAATAAGAAAATGGATTAGCTATATATATCTTTTTTTATTTTTTTAAAAATAATATCGTTAGCTGCTAATAATTCATATACTAGAGAAAATAATATGTAAAGGATATGTCCAAGAGGATTGCAGGTGCTAGTAACACGTTGCTAACTGAGCTTACATTTTTACTCTTTGTTGGTTATATACTTTTTTCCAGGACAGTTTGTGTTGCATATTAATACTGTTACATGAAAACATGAAAACAAAATTAAAAACTCGAGCTTGAGATCTTTTTGTGTACATGTATATAGTAGAATGCCAAAATATACATTGAACAAAGAATCTTACATATATGGCCAAGTGTTGTTTGGAAATCTAATTTTTGTCTGCTTTTCTAAATTTGGAATACAATTGAGTTCTTTGTTCGTGCTGTTAGGTTATAAGATGCAATAAGTCTACCTATAAAAAAAGGAAGGCCAGATATAAATTATTATTATGGCAAAGGAATCATAGAAAAAATACAGAAAGGCTAAACTGCAATTTGAGCCAAGATGGAGCAGTACAAATGTTTTTATTTTTAGAATGATGTCAGCGAAGAAGAACAAAGATGGGGTGCAAAAACTGTGGAAGGTTCAGGACGTGTTGGAGCTTTGAGGTATAATTCCTGTAAAATATATTAGGCATATTATATTTTCTGAAATCTATAAAAAGCACATTTTGTATAATAGAATGTGCTACTGATTAGAATTTTGCATGAGTGAGTTACGTCTTTACAGTGGCAAAAGGTGAAAAATAAAACTACATTGAATCTTCAAGTCTCATGCGTGTAGTAGTCAATTTGGGGAATAATGCTGTGCTTATTAATTCAACTTTCTATGTTATTACAGAAATATGTTATTGTGCCTCTTACGGTCTATTTTAACGCTATTCGATCTGGGGGTGCAGATGGGTTTTTAAAAACTCCTTTTTGCTATTGTTTTGATACTTACTGAGTTTTTGAATTTATCTATTATGCACCTGCAACTCAAATTTAATACCTAATCTAATCTAATACCGCTTGAATCCTATAAGTTTTTACTATTACTTAAAGGGGAACTCCAGTAAATATCACTTTTTTCTTTTATACATATTCAGAAAAGCATAAGAAAAAAAAAGAACTTGCTTCAGTTGTTTTCCTTATTTAAAATTGTTGTACTAGCCTTCGCATATTCAATTTTTTTCTCATAAAAAAAACAGACAGGCACGAGTTCATTTAGGACTGGACCCGATTATCAATAAAGACATCACATTGTGCAGAAAGGTTAAGCGAGTGGAGAGAACGTTCATGTTAAGACCTATAGCTTACATTTAAATTCCTTTTTGTCTGTGATTTACGTTTAAATCTTTAAAAAATGGTGAGTTGTCTGCGTTTCGATGTACCAAACAATCAGAGAAGTGTAAAGAAGTCAATTTTCACGGTATCCTGTCTGCTAAAAAGAAATAACAAAAATAGCTAAATAAAATATGTCGTACAGGTGATCTACCAAGTGATCAAAATTTTTAAATTTGCTTGTCGCACTTTACAGATAGTTCTTTTAAATGAGATCTCCAGGAAATAAACTTTTATATTAAAATATTGCCACTTCGTAAAAATGCCATTTTAGCTAGCGAACAAAAAAAAAGTTTCCTAGTTACACATGTATCTGTCGTAGCGCTCAAGTTTCTATTCTTTTACTGTGGAAAGTTTATCATTTCTTGAACATGTTCAAGAAATCATGTTCAAGAAATGATAAACTTTCCACAGTAAAATATGAATACTGAACAGACAAACCGAAATAATATCTTCAAAAATTTCTATTCTTTGTTTTTTAAAAAAGAAGCTTTTTTGAAAGAAGAACCTACCAGGGGGTAAAATGTACCCATTTTCCTCAATCTTTGTTACTGTTTAAGGCTGCATGTAATGCTGATAATGCAGTTTCTAAAACAGCTTTGTCAAAACAATCACTTATAAATAAGTAGCTTCTGCAATGCATTTATGACCTATACCATAATCATAAGGATTATTTTTATTTATACAATATTAATGCCCTCGTTTTACCAACTTATCACGACACGAACATTATTCTATCTTTCAATCATGCATTTCAATGGAGAAAGTTTTAACGTTACATAAAATTTGTTTGCATTTGTGTGCAAGAAAGCATGTGTAGAAAAATATTGCTGAACTGTAAAATAAAAATAAATTGGCTTGTAAAGTAAGAAAGTAGGTAAAGTATTGGCTTGTAAAGTAAGAAAGATTTTTTACTAAAGCAAATGATAAAGTTTTTTGACGAAAAGATTGTAAAAAAAGCGATTAAATATACTTTTTATTTCTTTAAAAAGAAAATATTTTGCTAAGAACGTTGCTTTGAGTCAGTAAAAGACACCTCATAACTTTGCATCATTATTAATTTCTCCCTATTGAGACACAAGAGTGTCGAAGTCGCATGGCTGTAGCTTTGCTTTTTCATGAAGAGAATTATCCGAATCTAAGTTTTCTGAGTTATAATTTTTGTCATTATTACAAGACGTTTTATCAACTAACAATGTAAACAGTAAGTAAACAAACTTTTAGAAGGTGTGCTGCTGAGCTCACAGACTTTCTGCACGATGTGACATATGCTCATCTATTCGGACCTAATCCTCGCGACTTTACGCGACCTTGCAAATTTATTTGAAATCGAAGATGTTTACAGACCCGATTAAGATATAAATAAAGATTTTTAACGATTGTAAAAGGTTTATATTGACAATTTATGTATTGTCTTATCAAAATAACATTTTTTCAAATATTTTTTTACATTGGAGTGCCCCTTTAAAAGTGCCCCTTTAAAAACAACTGGAAAATGTAATAACTCTTGTTAGGCTTATCCTTAGAATATGAAACTTAGAACACAACTTTATTTTATCAAGGGGATCATTCTGTAAATATAGACATGTGATTAATTCGTTTTCCCAATTTTTTAGGATTATACTGGAAACTCCATGAAAATCGAATTTTCGGGCAATCTTTGGCGGGTTTTTTCATGTAAATTATATAAAACCTGGAAAATATGTTGTATAAATTTTATTTGGCTGTCAGTAACTATAACCAGAATGTTAAAATTGGGTCCAGAATTAAATTAATTCTCATGACGTCACAGAAAAAGTGCTGAGATAAATAGAAAAAATTTGCTGCCAATTTGTTTCTTTTGTGACATACTATAAGTGTGCTAAGTTTTTATTTAATTTGTACAAGCATATCAAAAGGTATGGAGGGGCAGAATCAGCTGCCCTGGTCATATTAGGTTTTAAAAACCGAATAGGTTAACCCTATTTAGTATTTTAAACATTATGACCAGGGCAGCCAGGTGTGTGAGTTTGACTAACATATTTTTATCTTTTTTTGTTTAGTATGCAAGGTTTGCGTCAAGGTGTTACAACTGACCATGCAAATATCAAAAAAGGTAAATGTTTTGAAGGAAAACTAACAAAAAAACTTATATGATATGTTTGTTTTTTTAATAAAACATTCTTGAACAAGTTTATAAATATCGGACAATGATTTGAAAATTTCCTTTATAATTTGTTTATAAATCCTCCTTGTTTGCTAACATTTTCAGAGATGATGCTGCATATGCTTGTTCTTCAAAAGCTAAGTTGGTCAAAATGCCAAAGAAATTATAAAAATGTCACAATCATTTTTCAATTAGATAAATGTCCTGTATTTTGTAAAGAGCATTAAAATCATATCAAGTCTTATTTAATAATACCTAAAAACAATTTTAGGAGTAATATAATGATAAAATCTTAACAATTTACATCACCAAACTCTACTTTATTATTGCCTTTTTAAGTTTTTTTAGACTGTTATGTTAGACTCATTGAGTATTAGGTGCATAAATGATTACTACCACATATGGTTGACAATGTTTACTATGTATGTTTACCATACTATGTTTACTATGTATGAATGAATTGGACAGGATTTGATAACAAAAAACCTAGAAGTGGAGTGTATGCAAATAATAATATCCCGATTCAGATTTGTTAAGAAATTATCACAATTTTGCTCTACACGGGATATATATTCAGTATTGTTCCAGTTAACTGTATTCTTATATAAAATAATTACAAAAAAATAGTTATCTCTTTTTGTTTTCACAAGCTGATAAAACCTAACAATTTTGTACCTTCAAAGTGTTATGTTTTTATCAATTTTGTGTCCCGAAAATAAAAAAATGTGCAAAATTGCTCAGAAGGTTCCTAAAAACATCATATTCAAAGCAAAATACATAACTCATAAAAATAAGGAGTTTAGAGCTTTTTTTATCTATTTCAAAATCTGCGCTTGTTAATTTTTTTATCAATTTATTGTTCCTGAAACAAACGTTAATAGCTATGTTAATATTTGCTGTTATGAAACAGGGATTTCATATTCAGGAACTTCTGTCTGTAATGCTAAGTCTAAAATCAAATTTGTTTTTTAACTTATTCTTTATTAACATTTTCTAATAAACTTATAACAACTAATTCCAATGTCCAAAAATCATTAAAATATGGTCTAATATTTATGACCAAAAGAACATGGCAAAAAATTTTAAAAAACATGGCATAAATAGTTTTCATATTTTTATTTTAAATTTTCTCCCCCAAACCGATAATTAATTATATTAACGGTTGTCGCCATTTTCGAACAAAAGCCAACTTGGCTCGTATAAAATTTGTTCATTGGTGACGCCACGCGGTGTACATAGCTGGTTTTTCCTAGAGTGATTAAATTAATTGCAAGGTTGGTGCAGTGAAGAAGACAAGCTAAACTCCAGTAGAACAACATCACTGTAGAAAAAAAAATTTTCAAGAATTTAGCAACATGGGAAAGAATCACAAAATCACTTACTTCAAATCACTTTTAGTACACTTTATTGTGGATAATCATTTGAAGTTTTGTTTTCCATAACTCATGTCTAAAACTCTAAAACTCTTATTTATAACGATAAAACATCATTCTATCTTCTATTCGGAAGATATTTATTTAAAAACATGATAAATAAAATTACTCTTAGACAATTGCAAGAGGCACAATTTAGCATTCTCCTGCTTCGTTAACTCAGAATGCATTTGTTTGCATTCTCGCAGACTAACGTGACACAAGTTGGTATATTTTACCGAAGAGAATGTACTAATCGACACCGCTATGGCGGCAACCGTGGGACTACTTTGACATTTAACATCTCGAGAACCTAAGCTCACAAATATAAAAAGTTAACACAGCTTATATTTACACTATAATAAACATTTAAGAACTTGTTATCAATCGTTAGTTCTCCTTTAATATTTGTTCATTATGTTACAAATTACATCTTCATTGATCTTAAATCTGAAGTTTATATATTTCTATTTTTCTTTTTAGAGGACATGGATCCAAAGTAAGTTTATTAAGAGTGACATAAATACATTTGTCAATAAAAAGCGTACTTTATTCGTATATAATTTAAATGTTCATCTAAAAAGTGTTGTATTTAAAACAGTGCTAATTCGTGTATGCTAACATACTGCATCACAGTGAGTGTAATACGATCTACAGTTGCTTGCGAGCCGCAAAAGGTCCACTACACTGTGCAGCATACACTGATGTGCTATTATCAACCTCCATCTGCATACTTAAAGTGATGATAAGAAAGGATATTTTATATATCCGGTGTTATTTTTATATGTTATTTTATACTGAATTTTTAGTGCGGGTATTGATGTAAATTTTAAATAAATGAGATAAATTAATGAGATAAAATTACAATTTTTAGCAAAGTTGGTAGCTATGGTTATGGTGGTAAATATGGTGTACAAACAGACAGAAAGGATAAGGTAACAGGAGATGCAACTACATCTTATTAAATTATGTAATTTGAAACCGCCATGCAGATGAAAGATAGATTTGATTTTCCTTGTGGCCAGAAATTTAATTTCAAAGTGAGTCAAACAAAAGCTTGATATGTCGAATTCTTACAACGAAAGCTGATGTTTACTGAAATAGATTGATTAAACGCCCAGTTCAAAACTTTTATACCTGAAGGAGTGTTAAAGCCAAATTTTATTAAAATTACTTTTGAGGAGAAACATTGAGATTTTTAATTACATTTTTAACAGGCTGCAGTTGGTTTTGAGCATCAAGAAGCATTGGCAAAGCATAACTCACAAAAAGGTGCGTAACTGTCAATTAAAGGCCTTGCTGAAGGATTTTTTGTTAACAACATCTGAAGTTAAGCTCAACTTTTTTATAGATTACTCTACTGGATTTGGTGGAAAGTATGGTGTACAATCAGATCGGCAAGATCAGGTACTTATTACCAAGCGTTCTTATTTTACATCTGCGTTATTTCAAGTAATCTAGGAGAGAGAGTGGGTGGAGTGGGGTAGGGTGGCAAATAAATTGGATATAACATTTGGGGTAGAATTATAGTTTCTCGGGCAAAGGAACTATTAAAAACGTGTCTTGTAATAAAGTATTTTCCGAACTCGAAAAGATATAAAATGTATACATAGGTGTTTTTGTGGCACGTGACTTTAAAAGTCACGTGAATATATTCATAAATAATTAACAAAAATATATAGGGCATTGGAAAATGGAACACATGGATATTTCGAACATTCTTTTACTACCAACTTAATTGAATTAGCTGGATTTTTTAAATAATTTAAATACTGTGCCGATCTAAATAAATTAAAAAAAGGAGAGTTGAAAAAAGGCGTGTAGGGTAAGGGGTTGGTAAAAATTTAAAAATTGGAGGGAATAAGAGATTAAAATCAATATATATTTTTAAAAAAGTAAAATGTTTTTGGCTTACGCCACCATCAGTACTATACAAAGTTAAATATAAAAAGTGTACTCTATTTTAACTTATAACTTGTAAAACATCTTTTAATTATTCCTTTTTTTACACTTGATTACTTTTATTTCATGTATTATGATTTTTCTAATGTATCAACTTTGTATATAAAATAGTAAACTTTTTATTTTTAACTTTGTATAGTACTAATGATGGAGTAAGCCGAAAAGCTTTTACTAAAAAAATATATATTGATTTAAAATACTAAATGGCGAAGAAATTTAATATTAAATGAGACATTATTCCGTACTCTGAAATAAGATTTATTCAAAACTTGCTTTTAGTCAGCTGTGGGGTTCAGTTACCAAGAAAAATTATCAAAGCATGATTCCCAACAAGGTGTGGTGTTTGTTACTTTCGGCCTTGTTTTTCATGTGTCGTGTCTTTTCAAGACGTATATTTTGAACTGGTGTGCTTTAGATTATTCAAAGGGTTTTGGTGGAAAGTTTGGTGTGCAAAAAGACAGGCAAGACAAGGTAATCTAATGATTTTGTTTTCACTGAATACTTTGTACCTTTATATTTGTGTGAGTTGTGTATACATTTTATTTCGTTTGATTTTTACTTTTATTTATTTGCCAGTCTGCTGTTGGGTTTGAACATCACGAGGATTTGGCAAAACATAACTCACAACAAGGTGACGAGTATAATATGTTTTGTCACTGAATAAAAAAATTTCTTTTCTCTCTCATGTTAGATATTTACGAATACTTATTGATTTGATAATATTTCTTCCTATGTCACTAGATTATTCCAAAGGTTTTGGAGGAAAGTTCGGCGTTCAATCAGACAGACAAGATAAAGTAAGTACATGTCATACATAAATTTAGGCTTTTGTACATTCGCAGATTGTATGGTTAACGATACTGCGTTTATATTTCAGTCAGCTGTTGGGTTTGATCATCAGGAACAACTGACGAAACATGAATCACAAAAAGGTACAGCGGTGAAGATTTGTCGCTTGTGGTTTCATTCCTCATTTGTATCTTTTGTTGAAATGCAACATTTAATTTTTTAGATTATTCAAAGGGATTTGGAGGAAAGTATGGTGTACAAACAGATCGCCAAGATCAGGTAAGGTCTTTTTAACAACATTATGCACAATAACAACTCGGTTAAATTTTTTTAATGTTTTTTAATACTTTTTGATTAGTCAGCAGTTGGATTTGAATATCAAGAAAAAGTGGAGAAGCACGAATCGCAAAAAGGTAAATACACTCCTGCGCAGATGTTACTCTCACTAAGTTCGCAATGATAAATCAAATGGCTCGTGTTTTTTTAGATTATTCGAAAGGATTTGGCGGTAAATTTGGCGTCCAATCAGACCGCCAGGATAGTGTAAGTTATGAATTTATTTTGCGTTACCTCCAAGTTGTAAATAAAAATATAAATAAAAAAGAGATTTAAAAACAAAAAAATAGCTGAAATAAATTTATTCGCACAGAATTTCCCTAAAAATAGCTGGTATAAAAAACAGCGTTAATATAATCACAATAAATAAATAAAATTGTTAAATGTTGTTGTGAAACATCGCTTTTAGTCAGCTGTTGGTTATGAACATCAGGAGAAGTTACAGCAGCATGAATCACAGAAAGGTTTGTATGAATTAACATTATATCTGCACCAGTTCATCAAGTGAAATATAAAAAATAACCTAAATTTACACAGTCATGCCATTGTATGGAGTTTTAATGATAAGGTTGGTGATTTTTAGATTATTCGAAAGGCTTTGGTGGCAAATTCGGCGTCCAATCAGACCGCCAGGATAGTGTAAGTTTCGTTACCACACCATCTTGTCCAAGCCCACCATGAATAACCATATATAGACGATTTTAAATAGCATAATCTGTTATATTGTAGTCTGCTGGCACGTTTGAAGATATGACAAACGTTGGCTCTTCATACCAAACCGACAAGCCGAGAGCTTCTTCGGGAACAGCTGGAAACTTGAAAGCGAGGTTTGAGCAAATGGCGCAGAAAGACGAAGAGGTATGTCTTCAGCGTAAACTTAATTGTCTGATCACTCTCGAAAGATTTTTAGAAAGTGATGTATTATGCTTAAAGTATGTTTAAATCGTGTCTACATTGTGTAATTTGCAAACATTTTTCTGAAAGTTGAACCGTTTCCTTTCTTTGTCAGGAAGCTCGCGAGAAGGCTGCACAAGAAAAGAAACGACGTGAAGATCGAGAAAAAAGAGAACGCGAAGCTGCTGCAGCGGCGCAGGAAAAACTTGAAGAGATTCAAAGAAAACAAAACGAAGAAGCTGAAAAGGTTTGACTTTATAATATTTTCAAAACCTTCCTTGCCGATCTAATACTGACGCCGACTTTACTCAACTGATTCGAGACTTATGTTAACCTCTTTCTTGTTTTTTGGGAGAAAATTTTGGAACCTGTTAATGCGTATTCTCTTTATTTTTGTATTAGGCTCAAGCTGAAGAAGAGTCACATGAGGATGAATATCAACGTGACGACGAACCTCCGTCTGGCGGTGCAGGCTTTTCATACACTACAACTGAAGATACCGCTGCACCTGCGGAAGACGAACCGCCGTCGGGGGTAAGGTTAAGTGAACTTTGGGCACCGTTGTTTATTGTCGGTTCTCTGGTAGTAAATTTTATATGTTTTTTTCTCTGTAGGATCTTGGTCTCACTGCAACAGCATTGTATGACTATGAAGCCAGTGAGTTGACATAAAATCATTTTGAAATGTGGTAAAATGTTTGCAACAATTATAAATTCATTTTTTTAATTTGTTTAGCTGCCGAAGATGAAATAACGTTCGATCCAGACGATAAGATTACCAACATAGAACAGGTGGACGATGGTTGGTGGAGGGGAACATGCCGTGGAAAGCATGGACTCTTCCCAGCTAACTATGTCGAATTAGATCAATAAATATTCCTCTGATACAATATTTTTAATGCACCAATTATTGGACATACAGTATTGTTATTACAAATTTAAAATTGAGTGTTTTAATAATTATTTTTACTTTATAAGGAACAAATGACACTTTTTACAATGAGTTCATTTTTTTATACATTGTGGTTAAAATATATATATTTCTTTAGTTCTAATTTTCACACTTCACCACCGCCACCTTTTTGCAACACTATCTTCAGTTTGTTTTTTAGTTTGATTTTTATGAACTTTAACATTTAATTTATTCATGAATGCTCTTGCAGAATTTATTTTGTATTTTCTTGTAAAAAAATTAGATCATTTTTCAATGGTTTTGTGCCTATCCGACCCTTTTGCAGGAATTATAGAAAAAGCACCTTGGAAACGCGAGTGGCCGACCCTGCGCAAGTATGCGCCCTGCCAAATGCAAAGGGGAAACTTTTTTGTGCTTATAAATTGACGAGCCTATATTTCCTAACTGGTAAAATCTAGTCATTTTAAAAAAAAACAATTTCAACCGACCAACTAATATTTACTTAACTCTTCCGTCAGCATATCATAGGAGTAAAAAAGCCCTGGGTACGAGCTTGTAGACTATCAGCAAATATTCCTTACATTGATTGACCCGTGGGGCTGCGGTAATGGCAATTGCAACTTTAAATCAAAAGCACGGCTAAGGGTGAATAGCCTTGAAACACTGATGTTTTGGGCCATCTTTTTCCACCCTCTAAAATGACGTGAACTCCACCGCAGTCTGTATTTGAGAAATTTTTACTTTTTCTTTTCTTAAGAAAACGCGAAATTTGAGGCATAAACTTTCTCGAAAGACTACTTTGTTTTGTGCAACTTTGGCATAAGAACTTAAGATTAAGGGACCAAAGGGCAAAAAAGAAAAAAATAGTAGAAAAACTTTGGCGAGTCTAGAATTATCTGTGTAATTTCGTAAGAAAATAACTTTCGTGATCTTTTATTTTGGAATGTTTCAACACAAATTTTCGCAAAAATAGTCAAAGTTGTTACAAAATTATTATGTGTGAAAAGCACAAAATAAAATAAAATGTAGGACAACTTTTTCAACTTTAAGTTGAAATTCTAAGTTGAACTCCTAGTTGGAGTTCTTAAACCCGGAAATTCGATTAGAACAGCCCAAGATGGACTGAGCGATCAGACCAAGTGTGTGATCTTAGCCATTTGGCCGCCGAGAATGATACTACACTTGATCTTAGCCATTAGGACAGCGTTGGAAATTTGCTAGTCACATTCTCTAGCACGACCGCACACCGAAAACCTGAATCTAATATAGAAACAGTTGTGGTGGCGAACTTCGACTGTTTACACCTCCCCTTACTTTCGTGCTCACCTAAAATCTCTCACATATACATAAAGGCAAGCCAGCAAGTTTAAAGTTCGTCTCTACACGTGTACACCACAATCTCCTTTTGCATTCCTTAGAAATGGCTCAGGGGCCTCAGAGACCCTAAGGACGAGGATGTACACGTTTTTTTTTATATAGTTATAAAGATTGCACCATTTTAATTTGTAAATGTTCACTTAGGATCTTAGATTCTTTAACCTTTAGCATATTATCTGCTTTTTGATAAGATCCTTTTTTCGTCAAATAATCAGCTTTCCAAAACTTGAATTACTGGTTGATTTTTGTCACCGTTGGATTCTGAGACATGGGATTTTGACAATCTACTCCTCAGGAGTTATAGCGGTCCAACAGCGGGGCGGATTTTGCCCCATTTTTTTTACTGTGTGATTTGTGAAAGGGCTTATTAAAATTTAGTCATTGTCAATTTGACCCTTTTTCCGTCAGCTTGACCTTTCCCCTTAAAATTGCAGCCTTTCTCCACAATTCTGGCATGTTAGTAAGTGCTACCCAGCGAACGCTGCTAGTCTAGCCTATGAATCTGCAAAAAATCACTTTCGCAGACAAACGTCGGCAGAGTATTGACTAATTGATGCTTTGTCACAGCTTCGATAATATGGCCAAAAATCTTAGAATCACAATATGTACTCATAACCAAACTTTTTCGAGTTGTTAGAAACAAATGACGTGTTAATATATCTAAAATAAATTTTGCACCTTCGGTGCAGATATACACAGAGATTAGTACGCCTCTGGACTAGTAACCTGCACCTTTTAAAGCTGTCAGCTCCAGGTGAACAGGAACCTCGATGCGGCAATAGATAAGCTTTTAGTGTAATTTTATCAAGATTAAGTAATATTTTTATGTTGGAAAAAATACATTTAAATATGTCAATGCATACTTTTACGTAAAATAAGTTTCTTATAAACGGAACGCTAGCGTCATAGAAATACTCTATAAATATCGAAGAGATTGTGTTGCCTTGGTAACCATGCAAATAGGATAAAATCTTTTTTTTACCTCCAACAAAGAGAGACCATGTGGTAATCAGCTCGTTGTGGTTGAGATGCTGTTTGTAGGAAAGATGAAATAAGATTCGCCGTAGGTTTTGGTTTTGTTTAGGAAACAACTTCCTCTTCATTGCATATCATCAGAAATCTGTTGATATAAATTGTTTGGATTGTTTGTATAGAAGAACAACTTTTTTTAAAACTCTGGCATGGTGTTTTTTATAACTAAAGACTTACTGGAGATTTCCTTTCTTGCTTTTGCGTTCTTGATTTTTATTTGGAATTTATATATATAAAAGGGTTTTAGAATAGAGAACGATCGAAAAATCGTAATTATTGTAATAGAACTCACAAATTTAAAACGTCCATTTTGTTTATTTGTTTATTTGCTTGTTTGTTTGTTTGATTGTTTGTTTGTTTGTTTGTTTGATTATTTTTTTTGTTTGCCTTAAAGAATTTTTCTCTTTTGTCAAGTTTAGTAATCATATTTTAAATTTAGTCTAAAAAAAGCAACATCAAAGATGGTTTCCAACAATGGAATAAAAATCCTTTATTTACTTTTGTTATGTGTTCTAACTCAAGCATTTTTATCCAGTCAGAGTGGCAGGTGCCCGCCTGGTGTATGCAAACGACACACAGTAAGAAACAGATTTTTTGAATTTTTTAACTCTTTCAATCCCAACGAATCATGCAAGTAGTCTTTTGGATACTCTAGATCGATTTTTTCTACAAGATTAACTGTCTTGTGCGCCGCTGTAGTCAGAGGCGTCGCAGCGAAACTTGTGAATTATCTTTTGTTGAAAATGCACGACTTTCTGGGACAGAAAAATGTTAATTAAAATGAAGAAGAAACTAAAGTTTTGCGTTTTGATGTTTAGGACGATAGCAGACAACAACTTTGGTGTGCAAGAACAATTGAAAGGTGCGCTAAAATTTTAAATGACGAAGATGTTTACAAAATGACAGTTGAGGTACAACAAAGGAGATCGATTGGTCGCAAAAAAATACAGAGCAAATTTTAATCGTTGAAATGATTTTTCCTTTTTGTTTTTGTAAATTTAATGTATGTATTTAAATACTCACTGTAGAGTGAATTTTAAGTTTATTTTTATAGTCTACATAGAATAATGGTTGAAAAAAAGTCTCTGTGAGCCGTCTGTGAGCCGTCTTTGAGTTCAAAATGGTAGCTGAAACGCTACTTTGTGCTACGGATGCACGAAATTGCAATGTCCGTAAAATGTACGACAAACGAAAAATTAAATGACGGAATATTTTGTCACGGGTTAATTTCTAGTATTAGAAGGATTCTAGAAAGTGACAAAAGTGGCGTTTGTTTCTGCGTGACGAAAATTTCTCTGACATTTTTCTGTCCAGATATCTGTGTTTGAGTGCAGCTGGACCACCGGACTAAGAAGTTTCACCACAAATTATATCATTCGCAACACAAGTCACATTTTGACACATCCAGAAATGATACGTTGTAGCACGTGTTTTTATCCTAAACGGATGTATATATTAGTGTCTGATTAATGTTCTAGTTGATAGGAAAATACTATACTTGGCTTCATAATTGCGTAATGTTTTTGTGTTAAACTGAAAGGTACTGACACGTGTCAGATAAACGCTCACTCTAATTTCATATAGGTATAAATGTATCCAAACCTATTAAGGTTAACACTTTATTTTTCATTTTTTATTATGGCTTTTACGCGCAGCCCACAAGTTTTTGACAGAGCCAACGTAATAAACTGAAAATGCTTATTTGACCATCTGAACGTGATTGTTGGTTGAAATTAAGTCTGACCCGTTTTAAATACTTTCAAATTCTTGTTCAGTCCTTCTTAACGCTGTTGGGTGAGTATTTCAAAGATAATACAACCAAAAAGCCTGGACACTAGAAAACGTAATTGCATACTTGAATGATGCAGATTGGTTTTATGTGATAATTTTGACGAATGCTCGATCGATTAATTTGATTTTCGAGTGAGCATAAGATATCGTAATCTAATAAAAAGGGGGGAGAATGGAAGATTTATCGCCATACTTATCTTCACAAGAAGAACCTTTTTGAGCAAAAATGAATTCTTACGAATCGTTAAAACTATGCAAAAAAAGTTTATTCTCCCACTATTTTCGTCTTTTCATTTTGAAGACGGCGCAAAGAATCGTCTCTGGGCTAAGCACGGCTTTTTAATTTATTTTATTCAACTTTAGTCGTTGTGTTAAGAATTATATGCGGACCTTTGAGGACACCATATTACTGTAATTTAAGCAAAACAATCTTGATATAGATCACAAACAAATATGAAGAGAGTTTTATATCTAAAAATGCGGTTTATTCTCTCATATCAAAAAGCAAAAATGTGGACTTGATAAAGAAGTACCTGTTGGAAAGAAATTTATATATTTTTGAGAACTATTTGGGTTTGTGTTTTGAAAAAGTTATTTATTTTTGCCCCCGGGATTGCTTCTTGGAAAAGTAACAACGATTTCAACTTGTAAATTTCAACATTCAAATGAACAACCTGGAAACTGGCAATCATATAAATTTTTAAGTAATTTTAAATGCTTTGCATGTAAATCTAAAAATATGTTAGTTTTCGATAAGCAAATGACTGTGTGTAACCATGATCAATTCTAAACCAAAGAGAAAATTATCACGGAAGTCTTAAGAACTTTAGGAATTTTTGTATAATAATTTTTTTTCTGTCTCTTTGTTTATTTTCTTGCATAAAGGCATAAAGGCGTCGCTTTTGGCCAAAAAAACAAAACAAAACAAAACAAAAAACAGTAAAAAGGACAAAAAAAAGAAACTTCTTTTGTTAGTACACAAGATTTAAATAAAAGAGAAATATTACCCAACCTTCGATTTTGTTAAGAATATTTAATTCTGTATTGAATTTTAATAGCTGCATGAACCGCGAGAAAAAAAGTTACCGCCAAACGAACCACGTGATCATATTAAAGCGGAAACTGCTTCATGTCGCACCCAACATTACTTCACACATGTTAAAAAGCGCCAAGCACGTGTTATGCATGGGTAAGTTAAGCGTGTCTTTTTCAAAAAAACGCTTATGGAATCGTACCGAGTTAATAGTCGTAAATTTGATCAGATTATTAGATCGACTTTAATCAAGTTTTAGATACGAAAGGAAGATTATATAAAGAATACTCCCAAAACTTCTCGGTAAAAAAGTGTTTAATCGATTCAAATATTATTCACTTTCACAACATTTAATACCTAAATCTTATCAACACTTTTTTTTGACAAAAATTTTTGAGTTTAAGTAAAAAAGTTCTCCTTTTTATATAAAAATTTCAACTAAAATCATTGATTACTTTTTACCAACATTTTTACTGATAAGGTATTTGGACGTAAATTAAAAAATCTTGTTCATTCATGTTTCAAATCTGACAAGCTCTTCGGACGAGGAAAACTATCTCCTTATGCGCCGACTTAAAAACGAGAACTAAGAAAATTGTATTCTTACTAGTTAAATACACCACAGCATAACCTTTAATTTTACAATGATATCCAACAATAATTGCCTTAGGCTTACTTAGTTATACGACATACTGCAAAGTGCTAACCGCTACATTCGTTCATGAGTGTGGATGAGTGTGTTTCAAAATAATTTAAGTGACTTTAGAAGTGGCCAGCTGAACCATATTCATTCCGTAATTCATTCATTTTTTTAAAGAATATTTTGCGTTAATTTTCTATGGCCTCAAGGGTGATTGCAAGAAATGTAGTGACCTCCTCCCTTCTCTACAAATATTTGTTTCTTAAAAAAACAAACAAAATCTGTCTGAGGACATCGTAACATTATTTTTAACATAAAAATTCCAGCATTCAAGAACAAATAAAAAATGTAGAAACTGTCACTTTTAAAAATGTTTAGGTGCTTTTAAATGCGCTGCATATAAATCTAAAAGATGTTTCTTTTAAAGTGTATACAGGCTAGATAGTGTTTTTACGTTCATACCACAGGATATGGATTGCTAGCTACGTATACATTTACTATTTCCAGGTTGAATATTAATTACCTGGATAGTACAACGACATGTAGCTGTTATTTCATAAATGGCCTAGCTAGAATATGTTACTCACAAACGAATCTGTGTTCCTGTGTTTAATCATTGAAGTAACCTTTCTCGAAAGCTTTGAGTGGAAATGTTTGAATATATCCAGTAATATTTTATTCATAATGACTTTTAAAAATAAAATTTTTCAGTACAGGTATTATGTTGAATAAAAATAGCGGTGATTGTTGGTGATTTTTTGCTTGATTACATTTATGTGCTCTTACATCCTATTATGATATTGCAACTGCTAGCCACAAAATTATCAAATTGTTAATGTTTACAGCTAACTAACCGACACCCATCTATTATCGTTATTGGCATTCAGACAATAAAACCTTTTTTGCCAGTGTATTTTTAGATATTTTGCCATGAATTACGTTTTCGCGGCAAAAATCTTTACAATATTTTGCGGATATCGTCCTACAAAGTGCATCATACTTTGTTTTAATATTCTGTTTAAGTTGTAGTATGCTAACGTTTTTTTTAAAAAAAATGTATTAGGATGTTGAAAATATTTAATGCCAGATAATCGCAAATAAATAAATAAATAAATAAATAAATAAATAGGCCTCATCAATATCCTGTAAAAATTCTTACGATAAGTTTAGCGCATTCTAGCTTTTACTCTTTAAAAAAGTTTGGGATTAAAACTTACTTTGGGTAAAGAAGAAGAATTTGAAATAGGATATTTCTTTGCTGCCTAAAAAAAAATCGCATGCAAATACCTTTTTGGTAGCTAGCTTGCTTTTAGTAGGTAGCTAGCTTGGTGAAAACTGATCAAAATATGAACAGTTCATGTGAAATACGTTAGATATAGATAACTTGATTATAGGTCTTCCCAGATAAATCTTGCCTAATTTCAATTACAGATAATTAACATGAAAAAGCATAGAAGAACATACTCTGATGCTTTATGTTTCCATTGCTGAATGTTTTATAAACACTAAACTTTCCTTCTCGCGAAAAAACGGTTATAGAAAAACAGATCAATCAGAAGTTATCACGTGATCAGAAAGGTCCAGAGCTCGGGGTTTATCTCATTGCTGGGGGGCGGGGGTGGTCTAAAGAAAGGGATTGATGTTTTTTTCTTATTCTTGAAATTATTTGAGTGGGAGGGCGGAAGGGTGGGTGGGTTGCTTATATCGAGCTGGTTTGTTGTTATATTTGAAAAGCTCTGTGGTCTTCAGAAAAAACAGCCAAATTTTTGCACGTGTATGTATGTAGTATATAAGAGACACTCGTGTCATGAAATATTTTCCCTAGTTAAATATTATAAAAAATATGAAGAGAGATTATATAAGTACTTAGCTTAAAATGATTTTTAATAACCAGGTGACTGTGTTTGATCGTCTTAAATGTTAAACCCTTTAAAAGAGCTGTCACGAAAGTTTTAAGAACTTTAAGAAGTTTTCCCAAAGAATTCAACAAATTAAAAGAATTTCCCACTCTTGCTTTTTGTTTGTTTATTTTCTTGCATAAAAAACATCACAACAAAAAATACAAAAAACAAAAAAGAAATTAATGTTGTCAGTAAAGTGGATTTAATTAAAAGAGCAATAATCCAACCTTCAATTTTGTTGAGAACAGTTAATTTTGTATTGCATTATAATAGCTTTATGTACCGCGAGAAGAAAAAGTTACCGCCACACGAACCACGTGATCATATTAAAGCGGAAAGTGTTTCATGTCGCACCCAACATTACTTCACACATGTAAAAAGCGCCAAGCACGTGTAATGCATGGGTTAGTTAAGCGTGTCTGTCTGAAAGAAACACTTATGGAACTGTGCCAGAGTTAATAGTCGTAAATGAGTTTCAAGTGTGATTCATGCGAATAATAATAAGGTCTTAACGAGAAAATCTCTGTCATAAAGGTAGTCGGCAAGAATGTTACACAACAACAGAAATAACCAAAGTTTTGGATTCAATGCAGCTTTTAATGGGGCTGTTAAAAAGCAATTTGTTAACTCAAGGTCATTATAACACACTTTAGAGGATCTTATAGATTGGGATCCAATGTTAGGGGCAAAGTTGTCAAAAAAAACGTTTTTTTTTTTGAAAAGTATCGAGAATACTTTTTCTCTCTACTTGACTCTTTTTGAATAACATGAGAGGGCGCAACGGATAGTAGAAAAATGTTAGGCAAGCCTTTGGACAAAAAACCTGTTAATTCTATCATTGTCGCCATGCCTGGTCACACGCCCCTGCACTAAATTCCTAAATTGAAAATTTACCTGTTGTAGGATAATTTTTTAGCTAAAGAAGAGAGTTAATAAAAAGCAAGCATAAAGCATTCATGTTTCCTATTTTTTATGTTTTTTAAAGTACACCACATGGAAAATTTATTTTTTATGAAAAGTTTAGGCTTAACAATGTGATACAATTAGACTGATAGCCTTGTGGTAAAAGGTTAAGCTCCAGTAGGAAAATCGTGAGTTCAAACCCCGGCAAAGGCAGAAATTAAACAAAAGTATGAATTAACTCTTTTCGCTTAGTGTTCGGCATGAATACTTATGAGAATACTTTCATACTTAGTCTAGCTAGCTCTTTTCGCTTAGTGTTCGGCATGAGAATAGGATTGGTTTGCACTGCTTTTGTGGGACATTGGTTTTGAACCTAAAACATTCTTAGCGGGAAATTTTAAAAAATTATAAATCATAAAATCGCAAAAGTAATCCTTATGAAAATTTCTCTGATGTCCTTTATAAAGAAATAATAACTTGATGAACAATGAAATTTCCTTCAAGTGTTCTTAAATATGTGTAATATAAGACTAAAAACTGTGATGTAATTTTCCTCTTAAGTTTTTACTTTTGACTTAGCTAAAAATCACAGCATTTCCTTTCATACTTAGTCTAGCTAGCTATAGCGAAAAAGTTTATTATTCTAACTTGATTTATTTTACTTAGTAGCTAATACCTAATAAATGCTAGTTTAATCCTAAATATAGCTACAAGGTAGCTAAGCTACCTGTAAGAACAACATTAAACAACGTCAAGGTTGTTCTCTTTTGTAAACATACCAGTTGGTTTTTATGTATAGGTACCAAATTTTATGTGTACATTGTTTGCGCTTAGAGTGTAATCAAAGAGCCCTGTACATAGATCCGAAAAAATTGTGTTATTGGCTCACTCTTTACGAATGACACCACGTAACAAAGAAACCGCGCCGTACTATTTCCCGTAACCTATAACGAGATTTAACTGTGATATATATCAGAAATCATTGTCTTTAAATAGAAGCTTCAAAAGCAAAAGCAAGTCTCTATTTGCATGACCCTCTTAGCAGGACCCACTTCGCAGGACTCATTTTGCAGGACCCTCTTTGTACATCCCTAATTACCAACAGAAAGTGAAGGAATAAACAAACTTTGGCTTTCAAAATTTATTTCATATTCTAAAGATAACTTTTACAATTTACCTCTATATAAATGAAAATTGGTATTTACATAGGCCGAAAAACAAATTTGGTTCAACTTTCATAGAAAGGAATAGCTACACTTTCAAGAACTGCTGAGAATTTGATGTGTTTAGAGCTGACAATGAAGAAGCTTGCACTTAACCTCACGTACTGGTAATGAAGAAGCTCGTACTTAACCTCGCATCAAAATAAGTTACTAAATCAAACAAATGTATCAAAAATCATGTCGGAAATTTTCCGTCTTTCAGCTTTTCTTTCGCAAGACATTTTCACATCCAGTGGAGCAATAACATTTTCTCGTCTACCACATTGTCCATTCACTGAAACGAAATTTTGTCCTGGAGTTAACACCGGGCCGTGGGATACTTCGTAAGTATAATTGGGTTGTGGATAAGGTGGAATGTTGAACTGAGTTGACGGGCGTTGACTATGCATGCAACACGAACAATGTGCGCAGGTACTCGTTTCAAGATATGATGAATAGTATTCTTGAGGATTATAAAAGTGCGATTTGGGAGAAGATAGTTCATAACAGGAAGAGTACATATCTTGTTGATGTGGTTGCTCTATTTTTTGAACAGTTTTAAATGTTGTTTTTTCAATATGTTCATCATCTCTGTATTCAGGTTCTATGTTCTCCTTCACAGAGCTTAAATCAGTACTTTGAAGTTCGTTTTCAATGGTGGAGTGCACGCCAAGCACACCTGTGATAACATCATCACCTCCAGATAGTTTTGTTCTTGGTTTCTGATATTTCGTCTCCATTGGTTTAAAAAAATTGCTAAAATAGTTCGTTTCATTTTGAACAAGACCAGGTTCATCAAAGTATATTACTTCCTCTGGTTCGTTTCGTGGGTAGATGGTAGATATTGAGGGCATACTTAAAGCTCTGGATAACGTGTTGATGCTTGGGGATGTAGCTTGGTCGAAATCTAAGTCATGGACTTTATTCCACATGTTTTTAAGGGCTTCGGGAATCGAACGAGTGCTGGCAGAGCGTTGGAAGTTGCTATTTCTAACCGAAGCGTCACTCCCCTGTGTAGAGGTTGGCTTCTCTTGTGCTTTATATGTTCGGCTACCTCCCATACGGTTAACTATCTTTTTTAAGAACGATTTTTTTCCTTTAGGATCTGTAGCTAATCGAGACAATATATCGTCACTCTCCTCATCAATTTCGTGCAGGTAATCAATGTAGCTAGTATCAGAAGAGATAGTACTGATTGTCTCGTTGGCTCGACTTTGAGATAATTTCCGTGATTTTAATTTTCTCCAGCTGTCTTTGATCTTTTTTAAAGGCTTGATTGATGTGCGGCTAAGAACCGATTCGGATTTATATCGGTATTTACATAAGGGGTAGTTCAAATGATCAGGTAATGGGAATCTAGACTGTTCCAGTGGGTGACTGCAGTCAAAAACATAACTACGTCCTTTAGTATCACTATATTCCGTCAAACCTTCATTTTTATAACACTGTCTTAGTATTGAATCTTCTTTAATCTCGATGTCGGAAAGTTGACGTTCCACAGCATCGAAGTTAACTTTCGAGTTGTTGACGGGTTTATTCCTTACAATGGGTTTGATATTCGAAGGTAATGCGGAACAACTGTTCGTTCGTCGAAGCAGACTTCGTTGATAGGAAGCAATCGAAGACTGTTTCTCGATACTTTGGTTCAGTTTTTCTTCTGTACGCCTCTCGTTATGATTAATTTCACTGGGGTATTGCAAAACGACGTCATCTAAAAATTATAAAGAGAGATTTCCTTTGAACTGAAAGAAAAACACAAACAGAGACATTTAAAAAAACAAGATCGCTACAAATTGACAATGGAGGACTGAGTTATTGTTGTGGAAAGGAACCAACTATTTTGCTACAACATATCTAGATAATCCATCCGTGCACATTATATACAGGATACATAGTTATTTAATAATTAAGAAGTCTTTCGAAATTCAAGTGGCTTTCATTTTTATTATTTTTAACAAGTTTTGTTTCAAGGGGAAGTATGAATATGCTTTTAGAACAAAAAAACCCACGCACCTTCCAACTGTTGGTATGAGAGTTCAGAGAAGCTTCCTGAATCTGCTTTTGATAATGATATCCCACTATCTGTCAAAGAAGGCTTTGAATGACATCTCTGCTTCCCAGCCCTAGGTTTTGATCTCCTTTTTGGCGGTCCCCAATCACCAGAGCGCCCACTACCACCAGAATTAACCGCCAGACCATCACTTCCTGTGTCTGATTCAACATCACTGTATTGGTGATTTCGTGCTTTTTCAACACGGCGCCGAACACATCTTTTTGTGTTTCCTTTTGTTTGTTTCAAAAAGTTTTCTTCGAAAGTCGAGTAGTTCATAGCAGGTTCAGTCTGCGTGAATCTATTTCTAGGTAGCATATCTCGGTGTCCGGCTAAATAACCATATGATACAACAGCTTGCTCTCTCATTATACTATATTTTCTTTCTTATTCTAAACGAAAAAGAACGTATTGTTAATAAGGATACCGTCAATTTAAATTGATAAAAATATTTCTTTGAGGCACAATATATATACAGAATTAAATGGATTGATTATTGATAATTGAAGCCATGATACTCGAGGTCTATCTACTGCTTTGAAGTTTGTCATTAATTCTGATTTATTACTGTGCCTTAAATAACCTTGAAAAACGAATGAGTGGGAAGATCGATTTGATTTAACTTAACGAGCCTTTATAACTTTTATGAGAAACATTTCGCGGCTTTCTGAGATTACATGTTGCTTCATATTAAACCATGCAGGATTGGTCGTTAATTATCTACTTAACTTTTATATCTGTTCTGCAGAATACAATGGCGCAAATGAGAGGTTTTTTTCATTTTCAAAAGACAGTGACGTCAAAAATAGTAAATATTTGACAAATTATGATAGCAAATAAAACATTAAAAATATAATAAATAATATTGAAAACGAACCGTTAAATAAATATAGATGGTAAATAAGGAAGAAATAAATAAAATAAATGTAAAGAAACCTATTCATGCAAGTATACATTTTATCAACAACAAAAATGAACTCTTTGTTACTAAGCAGCGAGAGCTTTTACTATCAAATAACATCAACATACATAGAAACAATTTCTCAGTTTTCATCTGAATGAAAGGCGATAAAAATAAAGCATAAGTGATTTTTTATCGCCTCGTTAAACAAGTTTGAAGTAAAATCTCTCAGTAAATAATTTTCAAGAAAGTTAAAATATGACAACTAAGAAGATAATAACAAAAAAATAAAATTCCCTTTGAACTCTTTCGTCTTCTTAAACACACTGTTTTTACTCACCTCTTGACACTCTAGTTATATCTGTAAAAACTTGTAAGAATGTATAAGACATAAAATAAACAGTATTTAAAATCAACGCAAACATCCTTCTCCACATGACGGTATTCTTATAAAAACAAACAAGAGACGAGAGAACCGTTACGTTTTATTAAAACAACAATTCGCTCGTGAAGACTGTCACCAAATGTCAACATTATCACTGTCTTTTGTTTGCTCATCAATTTCCCCTATTCTTAAACTCCAACCAGTTTTTCCCCATTTTGTTTAAATTAATTATAATCAATCAACAGTTTTTTTAATTGGTTAAGTTAGTTCGCCTTCGTGGATCACATATTTTAACTTCAAGAGTTGGATAAGAGAGCAAAAATATATCCATGTAGGAGAGCGCTGGTGCTATTAGGCGCGAACCACAATACAAATTTATTTAATCAACCTGTGTATTTGAGCTTATTTAAGCGATATGTCGCAACAATGAAATAATTATAAAGAACATTAGCCTCTAATCAATCCCTTCCGATGATTCGATCAAGAGGGATGAGTCAAGCTAATTCATCATCCAATGCAAAATGTCTTTCGGTTTGTAAGAAAAGATCTTATCTGTTGTACAAAATCATTATTTTTACAAAGCATCGCTAACTATGTAACAGAACATGCCGGATAACATACTGGCGACACCTTTGATCTGACGCCACAATGCCATACTGTTGCTATGGTATGAGCTTTCACATTTTTCACATTTACTTCGACGTCTTGTTCTCATTCAGCCGGATTTTCTAAGTGAGTTTCATATCTCCATCGAGTTAAACCTGTCTAAAAAATGCGAAGTTTAAAATGTATATAAGACAATAAAAAAGATCCAGAAACCTCTCACCGATTAATGAACATCTTTTCGCATTTCTCATTACATGTACAGTCTTAACGACTCGTTACAAATATATATAATGTGTCGGTCTTATTCTTTCTTTTTATTGCAACGACAAAATTACCCCCGGAAAATATCCTAGATTCAGAATGAAAATATATTAATATAAATATGGAACAGGAGGTAACAACACAAAAGATGGCTAGTTTTTGATGTAATTAATTTTTCCTTCGTTTAGCCTAATTAGAGTTTGACAATTGTGTATTAAAATTGGATGCGTGGGATTGTGGCTGGATGTTCATTAATGAATTTTTAAACTTCTTTGCGAAAAAGAGAAGGAAGTACTAGAAAAGAGTAGTTGGAATTTGACATTTAACGTCCACCTTTTTACCGGGTGAAACTGATTTTACTGAACCCTTGTGTCGTCAGAGAAAAGAAATTGACACTCGATGTTTCCACCACGTAAACAATGGTTTATTTTTATACACAGTTAATTACAGATGTAAAACTTGGTTTTTATATAACCAAACAATTTTGACCATGTTAAACTGAGCATGAAGTGGCGAGGTGATTATGGTTTAGTTACCATGGAAACAGCCACATAAAAAAATGCAACGAAAAGAAATCACAGTGCGCTTTCATGCTTAAAAATAGTGCATTTCATGAAATTCGAGAGCTGAAAGAAAGTTTATATACGCCGATTTTTCTTTCACATGAAGTTTGACACATTTTATCTTGAAATTAAGTGTTAATGGCTTCGGTAGCGTCAGATCTTTATTTTCTTTTCATGTCATTGTTTACCTCTTGAAATTGTTAGAATTTCACTTCTGAAGCTAAGCTACGAAATATTGTTGCTAAAATTATTCTTTTAACACAAAATCTAAACGGGTGAAACTGTGAAGCTGTGATATCGAGTCAAAAATAACTAACAAAAACAACAAAAACAAAAACAAAAACACCTTAAATGGACATTGTGTTTTTTTAAAACGAAATAGCTTAACAGACCTAAAGAAAACATTCTCGTGCAACACTGATCAAAGCAGCGCTGAAAAGCAAACAATCACATTTTATGCACCATGACGTCACAAATATTGACAATACTTCAC
This sequence comes from Hydractinia symbiolongicarpus, assembly GCF_029227915.1. NCBI lineage: Eukaryota > Metazoa > Cnidaria > Hydrozoa > Anthoathecata > Hydractiniidae > Hydractinia > Hydractinia symbiolongicarpus. Next base: position 8,413,634 of record NC_079882.1, on the reverse strand, counting down.
TTAAATATATCCTGCATATTTTTATTTGTGGTTAGAAATACGAAACAATTTCCTCTCTCAAATCAAACGCTCCCCGTCTTTTCACCCGGTTTTATACACATTATACACTACACTATGCATTACACTTATTAACACACTATATACAGGAATGTGCGAATCAGTAATACAAAATTTGCAAAATAAAGAAACCTCTCTTGGTTATCATCCAATTAATCAACCATTCTTATAAACATCAGACATTTTGCATATATCTTGAAAAAACCTTTTTCATCTTTTCATATCTTTAGGTGTGACCATTCTTCCATTTTTACGTGTGGCCAGTCTTCCATCTTTACTTTTAACCATTCTTTTTACTGCCGATGTTATTATTTGTCCCAGCCAACATCATTTGTTGAACGAAAGAATAATTTTGAATAATGTAACGTTTTTATAATTAACACGTATTGAAAGCTGAATCAGAAAAGCAATTACCATGATTGAGAAACGCTACAAATATTTTGCATCAGCGAAAAAAAGATAAAACAACGACTCAAACAATCTAATTGAAAATTTAACTCGAATCTAGTGAAAGACGGGGGATAGAGTAATATCCTTCTTAATTAGCAGAAAAAAAAAACATTGATTAAAAAATGCTAAGGACTGATCGCAGCGACGATAAAGTAGCAAAAGTGATTAAAAAAATTAGCGTAGTATTTTGTTGTTATATAAATGTCCTGGAATTAATTCAACACCAGATTCACTCCCCCCGTCTTTGTGCTGTGCAACATATTACACTTAAGTTAGATATCCCACATATTCTCATTTCATTCTCACTGGATTGAAATCAAAAGACACCGACAAGATGGTAAAATGTTTGTCCATTCAATGCACAGTTGCCAATGGGAATTTTTTAAATCTTTCAGAAAATAAATAAATATACGCTAATAATGTTGAAATTAAATTTTTCTTTAAATTGAAAAAATGAGATTATATTATTACCCTAGCATTTCATTTTTTCAAAAAATTTTCTGGAAATAGAAGCTAAATTTGCGTGTGTGCGAAAATCTACATTTTGTTTTCTGTCTATACAAAAGCATATATTGTTTCTTAATTAACAAAAAACAAAAATTTATTAGCATGTGCAGCGAGGGACCTTTCGCAATTCTTCGAGATCTAAATAGAGTTAATCAAATTCAACATAAGGGAATTATTCATACCTTCGCATAAAAAAGAGTAAAGCCAATATTCTAGTTACTCATACTTTCCCACAAAGAAGATATTTTACTTGTAATGCAAGCCGCCAGGTTCCTTTTTTTTTTAAAAAAAAGTATTTTCCTTATAAATAAATAAAATGCTGGTAAATCAGGTTAAAGTAAATTTACTCAATTGTCGTGATAAAGAAATGGTGAGATAATAATAAGGGGAAATCACAGCCATTTTTGTTTGTCATTGGACAGGACAACAAAGAAGGTGCAACTGTAATTATTACCTCCCGCTAAAGAACGCAAGACATAAAAGAAAACGTCCGCACGTGTTCAACAGCACGGTATTATCCTCGCCAAGGCGCAACTCTTTTTCGCTTCGCCTTTGTACCACGTGACTTTTGTGAGATTTAATTGGATCACAATACAGGTGAAAATAGAGTCATTATGATGAAGAGTTTAATTTCTGTGAAAAAAACATTACGTTTTTATTTGACTTTTTTACAAAAATGCAAAAATCTGTATGACAGTATTCGATACAGGAAGATTCCAACAAACAATTTTTTTTTATTATCCTCTGAAAGTAATTAGTTACCAGTGCCAATTAAAAGTTGCGACATAACTATACCTTTCGTATTGAATCACGATGAACATTCTTCATGCAGTTTCTCTGATTTTCAAAGAGAATTCAAATATCCAGAAATTTATTCGTGGAAATTAAAGTTATATAAAACTTACCTTTTGTTGTGAATCGTGAGTTTGCGTGGAGTGAGACTTTGTTGTTGTTCAACTTCAACAATGAACAACAATCATGTTATATACAGTTATAAAATATATAACAATGGGTATTATCTGTTTCGACAACGCTTTCAAACAAGATACATTTTTAATGGAATTAAAACCTTAAAACAATAGCCTCACTCCGTGAAAAGATTTGCAACAAAAAATTATCATTTCTTTTCTTATTCTCAGAACAAGTTATTCGTCACATCTTATGACGCACCCATATCGCATTCCATTAATAAAACACCAGATATTGCCCTCCGTATTGTGAGATATAATTTAACAAGGATAACATAGTCTACCGAATTCTGAAGCCGTTCCTTCTATGGGGCACACGAGGGAGGCCCTTCAAAAACTGAAAATCAATGGCAGCTTTTTAATATAGCACTCCACCCTACACGCTACGCAATAAGTTCTCCATCCCTCTTTCATCGGATTAAAAGAAACGTCCCGCCTTGAAATTTTGTGAGAAAAGCCAGTCTTAATTAGCCCTGAGCAAAGTCGTTTCCAGGGTTCTTTTTCGCTTTTTGAAATGTGGATGGCGCTCGCGTTGGTATGGTACATCAGACGAAAAAAACTCTGGAAACGAGGTTGTAGTCCTAACCCTTTGAAACTATATTTTTTCCAATTTCCATAACTTTCTAAACACGTTAACAAAAATTATTACGAAAAAAAGTTCAATTAATATTTGAAAACGGATGTCTGATGGATAATGTGTGAAAACCAAAACTTCCTCAAATTGGCGATAAGAAAGTTACAAAACCAAAAATATGATGATGATGTTACATTGACAAAGATGCGACGAGTCACACGCCTAAATTACGTATAATTTTATTGTCACGAGAATTTTCGCGGGAAGAAAATTTCGCAATTCAAAAAAAACCGCGAGTATGTTCCACTTATGTGAAATGAATTTTCGCGGTTGACAAAAATGGATTTTGTGGGAATGTAAAATTTCCCCTGAAATTATACATTCCTCTTCATGGATACTGTGCAGTACCCGGCTTACGCATTTTGCAGTAATATCAGCACGAGCAGATAATAAACTGAAGAACATTTCGGAATATATTTTCGCGGTTTGCAAAAAAACTTGATATTTTGCGGAATTTTTAAGAAAAAAAAACGCGAAAAGTTGTGACAATAAAATAGATTCTCAACATCATTTTTCCAATTATAAAAAGATATGGTAAATCCCGTAGAGTATTGATTTTCCCTAAAGTCATGATGAACTTCTGTTGTAGTAAAGTAGATTTGAACAGAAAGCAAGTAATTTCATGTACACCAAATAAATAAAAATAAATAAATAAATAAAATTCCAATCATATGCGACATACAAAACAGTTTTCATCAGCTTGTAAAAAAAATCTTAATTCTTTTTGTAAAAATAGATTTTCTGTTGTCAATCACAATTCGTCATACTTAACGATGACATTGTCACACCTAAAACTGACACACACGTCAGCAACAGACAAGTTATAATTCTAAACATATGTTTGCACGAGAATTCTCACAATGAAAATAAAATTCGTGATTTTACCAAAAAAGTGAAAATACAAGTCAAAGAAAACATATGGTATTATCATACCAACGATATCAAACGTTATTTGTGTTGTTGTTGTTGTTGTTGTTGTTGTTGTTGTCACAGTTGTTACTGACATCAAACAAAAAAAGAAAGAGTCGATTTTGCTACTTAGAAAACCTATAACTAACAAGCCATATTCAATGTTTATTTTTTCCACTCATGGAAACATATTCAAAAAAGAACATGCTTTATAATTAGATTATAAATTAAGTAAATTATATTACTATATATCTATTTTATTTAAAGGAAATACGAAATTACACGCTTAAAAAAAGATTTCTATTGAACGAACTTGAAAGTTTTTTCTTATTATTCAAAATTGATATTAATTAAAATTCGTATTTCATATGACGAAACAACAAACACTGGAAACGCATAAAAATGCCATTGCCTATAATGTCCAAAATGAGACCTAAATGAGAAAAGTGTTAACGTGCAAGGATTAAAGTTAGATCATACCTTTAGTCATATTAACCATCCATTTTCGAGATAGTCAGAACCTGTCTACTTTCCCTTCTTCAAAGTAAATCTAGCTAATATGAAAGAGACGCCATAGACAACACATCAAATAAAAGAGTACACAAAGTTTAATTGAAGTTTATTGGTCAATTACAATGGAATGGTGAGAATTTTGAACTATATATTTTGATACAAATTATTATTTTTTGTTTATATGTGAATGCCTCATTATTTTAGTGTCATAGTGGATCATTGTCATAAAGTAGGATCTAAAAAATATCTTCGCACATTAAGAATACAATACTTCTTTCTTTAAGTTCCCGAGGAAATTTAAACATAGATAAAGTCGTCATAAAAATTACACAGTTTCACCTCGCCCTACTATTGTTAGATTGATCAATTAAAGAAGAAGAAAAAAAAGAATTAGTTATCTCAAAAACTCTTTTCTTATTGCGCAAAATAAGTTCCAATTTAGAAAATGCACTTTCCGAGAGCGCCATGACTGCAGCAAAATATATTTATAACTTCTGTCAATGGGCCAATCATTAAATTGTAGAATATGATTGTTAAATTCGTCACCACCTTATTAAGTCAATGTCAGCAGTAATGAAGGTGACTTCCTGACATATACCTGATAACACGAAGTTGACAATCACGTTACGTAAGAATTTAAGTTAGGTTGGACAAGAAAGTGATAAAGTAATTTGTACCCACATAACACAGAACCGTTAGATAATTTTAAGCTTTTTATCGACATTTCCATCTTTTATCAGGTGATATTTTTACAAGGTCTATGTTTCTCAACGCTACATGTCTCTCGATCAATTCTATCTAATTTGACAGGCAATCGCACATGAAACAGACATTTTCATCTCACAACAATGTCAATTAATTGTCAATTCACCGAAAGCTGATTTCAGTGATATCTCTAACCATCAACTGATTGGTGCAATTACATTGAATAAAGAGAAGTGACCGCTCAGTTATTTGCTTGTACGAATTTAATTGGAAACAGCAAACAAAATGATATATGGGGGAGGGTCGGAAGAAAAAACATAACATAATACACGTAAACAAAGAAATTGCTACAAAAATAAACGTGGACCAAACAGGAAAAAACAAAATGGCTAACATAAGGTCAATGAATTTAGAAATCTTTTCGTAGAAACTTTTTGATCCGGTGAATTATCATCAGACATGTTAAATATCGTTAATTTAAACATTCTTCTATATTTTACTTCAAAAAATCCACCTTATCTCCTCCTCTTCCTTCATTTAAACTTCTCAACATTTTTTGTTGTGTTGCACCTGTTACATGCCTTACAAAAGAAATTTATACTTTGCTAAGTTTGACATACACCATTTTTAGTTTTATGCTTGAATTTTATGAAGTTTATTTCGACCTGTTCAAATTCGTTTGTTTACAACCAAGTGTAAAGAAAAAGAATATTCAAAATTAGAGCCTAGCGTAAATAAATATTGACTGTTTATTAATAAGTAAACAAAGAAATGTAAATAGATTCATAAATAAATTGAATGCATTAAAGCTTTTTGTTGTTCAAGCTCAACCTAGCACTAAAGTGCAGTAATGGTAGCAGGGTATGTAAAACTCGAAAAGAAAGAAAAAAAGAATGAAAGCGATAAATAAAAAGAGATGCTTCACAGCAATATATATTTCTATATATCTAGCTGGATTTTGTTACTTACGCTTCCAGAATAGCATTCTCTACTTGTTACAATCAGAAAATGAAAGAAAATACTGTCTTCCTTGAGGCTTATCGCTAAAATGTTATGATATGAGTCAAGCAACCAATTCATGCAAAGCAAAGTACTCTTGTTTCATGAAAATGAAATTAATAAATGCATATAAAAAAAAAAGTAGAAATGAAACTTACACTAGCACAGCAAAGTGGAAATCAAAAACTATATAAAGAATAGAACAACCCCTCCTTTAAAACCAATGTTTTAAATTATTTAAACCTTTCCATTCAAATGGGCGGAGATATATTCTTTATCGATCTATAATTATTTTAAATGGTAAAAAAAGAGCATTTTAAAAGTTCGACACATGCGCATAGATCATTGGTCCAGATGTGAAATTTTGGTGCAAAATGGAAGAGTACTAAAAAAAAAATGATGTAGTTATTTAACGCGCACAATATATATCGATTGTTTTTATCGCATACAAAATATAAAAATGGTTAAAACGAGTGAGATAAATACAGATGTAGAATTTGTAGTATTATTTATGTAGTCCAGATTTTCTGGCGCCTACACGTGGAAAAGTTGTGTTAATGATTTTTCTTCGCAGAGAAATTCAATAAGAAGTTTTGTGTGCAAAAAAGTTTTGAATTTATAAAAGTAAATAATTTCAATCATAAAGAATAATATGAAAATTTAAATCTTTCCTTTCCACAAGCATCTTTTTATAAGCAACAGAAGACTCAAATTCTTTAAAAAACAAAGCTATTTTGAAGAATAAAAAGCTTCAAATGAGCAAATAAAAAAAGAAGGACAAACAAGCTCTTACCCTCCCCGCTCCAAATTGATTAATTTATCGAATGCAAGTTTTCATTACATCACTCCCCCCCCTCCTCTTCCAGATTATTGTCCCCTTCCCCCCGTCATCGTTACTCCGTGATTTGATTAGCGCAGTAGCCTAACTGAGCTAGTCTTCCCGAAATAGTTAACACGCGACAACTAGGCAGCAACCTGTAAAATACGAAAAGATAGGCAACATAGAATCTCAGTCAAAATTTTTATGTTTCTTAAGACGGACAGTGCATTGTATTCATTGTTGCAATCAGTTGCAATCGCGTGCACGCAAAGGACTATTTGATTGCAACGCGCTCTGATTTGTGATGGTCATGCAAGGTTGGACGAAAATTTTTCGCTGGCACTGAAAAGCAAGTTATTTATTAAAGAATATTCTCACCAAGGCTGCAAATGTTTTTTCCGATTTCTTCACCCTTCTCACTTCCCTGGAGCAGCTAAATTTGATAACTTTCCAGAGGTGACCTAACTTATAAAGGCTTTATGAATATAATAAACAAATAAAAAGCAAATAAAAAGAAAAAAAAAGGAATAAATATCTTCTTTGTTCTCATGTAGACTTTCTCAACTTTCCCAGATACATTTTACTATCCTTTTTTAATAAGACTAATAATAAGAAAAACAACTTAGTGCCCAGTCTGTTGTAAAAATCGAATTATAGACAAAAAAACTTATCAGAGAAGGTAGTATCATGGAGACATAGAATTTCTATTATTTTCAATATGGCGCCTGTGACAGTGTAAATGGTGTAAATAATTTATAGGAACAGACAAAAATATTCGAATAGCTATTTTGCAAACTAGATATTTGTTATCAGATTGATTTTTTGTTATTGTTAATCTATTTGCATGGAACACTGCAGAAATTTTTGGCACAAAAATTTTGCAACACGCTTTTTTATTTATAAGAATAGTGTGTGCGTATTCTTAACTTTTGAGCAAAAATTATTCTGATATATTGTTAGCATAATCACTCTAAACCTGTTGTTTGAGCAGCCTAATTCAATCGACAGAAAGAAAACTAGATTTTGTGAAGGAAAAACACTTTAAACGAAACCTGAAAAAAGACATTTTACATCAATGATAAAGTAGAAGTTTATATGAGTTAAACAAAAGAATAAAAAAGCCAAACGTTCATAATCAATAATAATAAAAAAAAAATCAGGATATTTTTAACTTTGTCTAACTTCATCTTGAATATTCTTATAGTGTATATTCTTATAAAAATAGGATGTAGCCTCCAGTTCGAAAAAGAACGCTAAAATATGCCAACAGATTGTAAATACGGTTGAAGTTCCTTTTTTCCGACATTATACATGACCTTCTTACTGGAGCTGTTCTTTCTGGCATTTTAGCTTTAGTGTCAAGCTTCCTCAATGTATCAACTATTTTGCCATTCGAAAAAATGATCTTAAAAATATTACTAGGTTTAAAGCAAAAAGTTAGAAACAAATAAAAAATAAAAATGAAAAAAGAAATGGAAATTTAATATACACTGTTAATTGAAGTTGGTAAAAAATAGGTGATTGTTAAAAAACAAGTGTCGTAGAAACGACACACCTAAATTTAATGTTCGTTTTGTTAGTTCGAAACAATTTTTCAGGTGGTGTGCACGTAAATATTTGATTACCATTTAAATATATAAATAAAATAAAAACGTGTTATTTAAGTTAATATCTTATTTAGTTTTAGAATACATTAGGTTTATTTATTTATTCACATGTGTGGACGTGAGAAACAAACAAGATGTTCTGTTGGATTCCAACATTGACAAAAAACCCCGAGGTGTTGCAACATGGACAGTTTCCAAACGAAAGAACAATATTTACAACCCCGCTACAAAACTTCACCTCCTCAGAAAAAGAAAATATTGAATCACTTTATTGTTTAACCTAAAAAACCATCGAAAACAAAACAAAGAAATTAATTTAATTTTTGCAAAGTTGAAAGTAACTTTCAATTTAAAAACATTTTTGTGCATATTCTTTTCTTCATCGACATGTTGCAAGTGGTATTTGATTATTCCTATTGCTAAAACATGAAAAAACATCGGTATTTCTACTAACCATATGCTAGTAAGACTTAAGTTCAAAAATAATCAAAAGGACAATTTAGTCCCTCTGTTAAAGAATTTCCCGATTAGCGTATAAAATCATTGTTTGTCACAATGGGGATTATAAAACAAATTAAGGTTATAAACGATTTTCAATATTTAGTTAATGTTTCAGCAAGAAGCAAAAACATCACGGTGAAACACTGATTTATGTATTTATCACCCTCTCATAAAATCAATCTAATTCAACTGTTCTGCCCAATCTTGGAACGCGCCTCGTCTTAAGACTGGCCAGGCCAATCTTCCGACAGTGACAAATGGGTGGCCAGTCTTAAGATTGGACTGCCCAATCTATGGACGTACATGCCCAATCTTAGAACAATTGTGGAAGACAAACAGAACAATAAAAATTTTAGAATTTACCTCTTAATAGGAACTGTAAATTGAAACTTTTCTTGGAAAATCAAAAGGCCAAAAATTTATATATACCATGTATTTTATGTATAAAAAATTGAAACTACTCAACCATATTAGCATAGTCTATAAGGTTTTTCTTCTATAGACTATGATATTAGCTAGCTAGTTAAACATCTCATCCAATGAAATTAACAGCTAGCTAACTAATAATATGGTTGAATACGATTTTTCTGATTCATCATAAATATAAACCTTTTATTTTTAAAATTTAGCCACTACTACAAGCTGTATATAAATGCTAAATGTATAACACGTGCTCTACCAGCTACCTAGCTAGCTAGCTACGATTTTCACTCTACTGTGTCCAAAAACTGGCCGGGTCAATTCAACAGTACCCAAAATATAATGTTTTAATGTGCCTGAGAATGTTTGTTGGGATTTGCAAAAGACAGAGCTCATGTGGTACATCCCTTCTTTAAAATCTAAAAGGCGCCAAGGATGGGCCTAACATGGTCTTTTGTCCAATCTTGTGACGCGCTGCCCAGTCTTAAGACTGGGCAATTTTTTGTCCAAAGATTGGGCAACGTCCTAAGATTGGGCAGAACACAACCATTAGATGTGCTTGGTGTACGACTGCAATACGACGTTGTTTTGATCACATTCACTAAACATGCATGTCAATAACACTCGGACTTGCAGACGTGGACCACAAAGATAACAGTGTGACCACTCATGCTGACGAATAATCTTTATTAAATAAACGTCAAAATTTACTGATAAAAAGGGACGCAAGTTGATGCGCGATATGTACACTCATAAAACTAAAGACTCAAGAAAAAATGTTAGTGAGTATGAGATCTGTTTACTTAATTCTTTTTTAGGTATTTGAATAATTTGATATGAGTTTAGTTTTAGTATGGCTTATTTTAGCACAACATTTAAGGTGTTCTTGTATAAATAGCTAAACTGTCGCTCCATGAACTAAAAATTGGCTCGGCCTGAAGGCTATGAGGACACTCCGCATAAATTAGAAGTCTTGATAACCCATTGCTTGGCAATGGGTTATCAAGACTTCAATATTATCTAGGAGAAAGAGTATTACAGGTAGTATGTCCACTTGTTAGTCTGTTTCTCCAATACTTTAAAAAGAAACAAAAAGCAAATTTTAAAATGACAATACTTGGTTCAGGGCGGTAACAATGATGCCACCCCATAAAAATAACAGCATAAAGCCCTCCTTTAACCCAGTACCAGAAAAGATGTATCGAGAAAATTCCCCAAGGCATTCTTCCCACAACGCAAAGTTGTCAACATCAGGCACGCTTCTTTTTATAATTGCAAGGCAACGATCAATAATTATACAATCGACAAAATCTTGCGACGACCACGGAACGTGACTGGAAAGTGATGTGATGGCAATCAGTAAATGCTAATCATATACGTGACTTAGTTACAGCTACGAGTATGGAGTTTTCAGTCTGTGAAACAGCCAACCAACACGATTAATAAGATTAAGTTAGGCACGTTCATAAGACTAGCTTGTCATACCCACTGGGCTAGACATGCAGATTGGACGTTGAAGCCTCTTACTACTCGGTCAAAGATTTTGCGAGTTTGAGGTTGTTTCCTCCAAGGTTGAATGCAAAGAAGCGTCATATGGTTGCCAGTTACTATCGATATTTTCGGCATTTCCAGAGGCGGGTACTTCAGTGGAATTAACTCTTTCGTGAAATTTTTTTTTAAGGTTTTAAGAAAAATTTAGCAAAGCTTAGCGGATATAATTTTTTTTTCATTGCGCATGCCCAAACAAAGCGGCCCTAACATAATCGTGACGTGTGATCGCAAAGTTATTCAAATTCTGTTTTATAATGGCGGGTTTTTTTTAAAAAAAATATTCGGAAATGGTAATGTAAAGAAAAATGAATTTCTCTAGGATTTTATATTAAAATAAAAATGAGGTCTTTCTGTAAAGGGAATTTTGGCGGCTAACAACAGGATGTTTTAACATTTACGCGTCATACGAGCAACTCCAAGGAAAGATGCGTCCAAAGTAGAACAAAACGTTGATATCAATGAAGAAGGAAACCTACCTTAATCAAGACCTTGCTCCAACACGCGAATGCAACGAAGAAAAACAAAATCTCCACAAACCAAATTATAATATTTTTTTTATCCACCTCAAAAAACTTTTGAAACAACTCTGTTAATAAAACATTTCAGGAATACAGTAATTTTTTTTCTTGGACCGCATTTGGCAACAGCATGGCAAATCATAAAATGGGTTATAATAAGTAATTTTGTTATAAAGAAAGTAAATTGACAGTGGAATCCACACACCTTCTAAGGTTAATGTGGGTGTATTCCTTGCATACTAAATATCTACAATGTTGGCAAGTACTGCAAATGTTGAATTACTGTTATATTGGATTTGAACTTTTAAATGTTTACAGCAGACTTGGGTTTAGGATCTTATATTTGGTTACATCCTAGCATTGAGATATTTCGGCACTTCGTAGGACCTGACTTGGCATTCTCGACCTTTGAGCCCTTTGAGATAAACCTCAAGGTTTTATCTCAAAAAGCTCTCGGGACGAGAATGTTGATTCGGATTTTTCTTTAATTCCAGTATGTTACGTTGCTCTGTATCTACGTATACAAGTTGCTTTTTTGCAGCACCTCGGCAGCGGAGTATTGGCGAGCTGGTAGTCTGCTGTGCCAAATTTTCATCACCAATTGTAGAACCATTTTTTTGAGTCAAAGGACCATTAAACACTAGATTAAATGTTATTGCTTAAAGTGTAAAGGTTGAAAAAGCAATTTACGAAGTAATCTTGCAAGTTATTTTTTGCGATTTATTTAAGTTTGTGGCAACACACTTTGTCCATATATTATAATATAGACAAAGTCTGTTGCCGCATACGTCTGTCTGGGTGTCACGCAAAATGGTACCGCAAGTAGTGACACGCTCACAATGTGGTATAAAAAGAACCAATCTAGTCAGTGGCCCGTGCAAAAATCCACGGGCCACTGACTAGTCTCATATAAATGTACAAATACTTGTTTTAACTCACGTTAAACAACTGTTGTCGACAATTTCAACTATCTCAATATAACCTGGTTCTAAATTAGTGCAATGTTTAGTATAGTTGTAGTATTCAAGATGTAACCATAGGGCTCAAGTTTCAACTATGGCTCACTTAAATTTAGTGTTGTCCAACCCATTTGAAGTCATCTACTGACCGCGAACTAGCTTTTGTAGTAGGCAAGCCAGTTAAGCTATGCCACACTTATTTCTAGCTCTAACATAACTTGGAACCCTAAGGACGTTAACATTCCGTATTTTTTTTTATGACTCATTGCAATTTTCGGCAGAGTATATCTTATCACGGAGACATTTTAAAAACAGATACAAGCTTTGTTTCATGAGAAACATGCCACGAGATTCGTTGCAAAAGTTGTCGTATCTTTAACCGTCGTTTTAACTTCAAAACTTATATAAATTAAACGTTGTTTTGAAATAATTGTACCGAAACTTACCTTTAAACTTCTGCATGTCACAAACACACGAAGAAGAAGAAGATGAAATAGAATAACGTCCTGTGGCGAAAACGCTGAGTCAGATCTGATGGTGTAGAAATATATTTTGTTTTGTGTGAAGAAGAACAAACGGATGAGCGATTTAAGAGAATTTCTTTATTTTATTTTACTTCTTATTTATTAATATTTTTATCTTTCCATCTGCGAAGTATTGTAGTATTATATATCAGAACATTAGAAAACATAAAATTTAAATAATTATAATTATAAAAAGACATGGAGAAAATACTCTCCACCTTCTTGTTGATTTGCTGGGTTTATTTATAACTTCTGATAAACTTTACGTTTCAAACCAATATTTGCAAAAACATTCCGCAAAAACTTCTTCTGAAAAAAATGTAATCTCTTGAGATGTTATCGACTCAGAAACACATCCAGCATATAACTCGTTAGTCCACTTTCAACAGCCGAATTCGAGAGTCAAATTTGGTCTGCTCTGGTGAATCCGTTCATAAAGGAAGGGGGCAACACTCAAAACAAAAATTTCAGGTCGACGATCGCCGTTGTCGTTCAAAAGACCTTGTTTGCAAAAAGTGACGGAAAATATAGTCTTTAGCCTCGGCCCCATCAACCGGTTTCACCGGCCCTGTGACTTTGAGTCCACGACCGAGTTAAGTTTTTTTTATCCATATATAGTTTAAGTTCCTTCTCAACGTACTGGTAGGAACATAAAAATGAGATTGCGTTTGGCAATTGCCACTAACAACATTTAAGTTTAAAAAACAAAAACAAGGGTCATAATTTTTTTTGTTATAAAAACAATGACACTAGAAATTGTTAAAAACAAAAACAAAATGAGAACAATGGCGAGGCTGGAATTTTACTGTTATATTATTGGGATATCTGGGATATTGGGATATCAAACATCATTGGGATATATTTCAAGGCAGAAAATTGCGAAGACCCGTTCGCGATTAGATAGTTTCAATAACTTTCAGAGAATTTATTTTTTGCTAATCACTTATGTTTAACGTTTTCATTCTAGCATAATTTTACAACTATTCAGTCCCCGCAATCAGACTCATCGGCGGAATCGTCAACTTTCATTGACGAAAGGGCACTCAGGACCTTTGTAGGGAAAGAAACCGACTGATGACAGTACTCATCTGGTACGAGACAGCGAAAAGAAAAATATTTCTTTAAGATAAGTTTAGGTAGGGTTAAAAATTGGTGAATTTACGCTAACACAATAAATTGTTCTGATAAAAGGAATTTTGCGAGAATTTAATTCCGCATATGATAGAATTGACAATAATTCGCGAGACCATATTTTTACGAATGGTGACAGTCGCAATTAAAGCAGTGAGTGAACGGGTGAAAATTAGCAGAAAAACGACGATATATAAACGTAACATTTTGTAAAAATAATATGTACAAAGCATCGTGATTGTCTAGTTTTTCTTCAGTTCTCTCCTGGTCCTTTCTTTAATTTCCCCATGTAAAGGTCGCTCTATTTTTTAGTTCTCGGCTTTAATTCATCTGCGCAGCTTCGTAAATATATTGCAGGTTTTACATTCGTATTGTAATATTCGTGACCCTAAAAGAATTATCATAATTATTAAGTAACAATTGCTGAAGTCAACAACAGCAACAGCAAAAACAACAATAACAATAACAACAATAAAACAACAGTAACAGCAACAATGACAACAACAACAACAATAATAAAACAACAACAATAAGAAGAACAACAATGACAACAACAACAACAATAATAAAACAACAACAATAAGAAGAACAACAATAACATGAACAACGTTGACGTAACACAAAAAATAATCTATAAAGTTTTAACCTTTGTCCAATCATAACCAATGGAATATGCAAATATGCTTCCCTCCGCATTAAAGCAACATGCAGTGATGGGTTGGGTACACGCGTCAGACGTCTAAACAAAACAATAAATAAGCAAACAAAACTTACCCACGGTTTATTATTTAGAAAAACATTATTAAAGACAGTACCTTTAGCTTAGTCCTCGCATCTTTATCCCAAAAGCTATATTTCCCATCAGAACCAGCCGTAGCTAAGGTACCATGTTGAGGGTGAAATGCAATATCATTTACCTAGAGATTCGTTTATAACATTGGCAATTTTAGGCGTTTATTCGAGGCGACCTGGCCTGGTTGACTGTGCTGGCTCGGCAAGGCGAGATCTCAGCTACTCTTTTCAACCTTTATTAAAAATAAAATGTGTTTATATGAACAGCAATCCAGCCTTGCCGAGATCCCGGTAAGGCGGGATTGATTTTTCTAAGGTAAACAAATTCTAGTGAGTTAACCCGCTTATGTGAGATGTTTCTTTTGTTTCTATGTTGATGTAATCAATTTCTTTTGTTATGATAATTATATTTTTTGTTCAGCATTGTTGAACGTGTTTATAATTTAGAGCCAGCCCGCCCAACCGGGATAAGTTTTTCTTGCAAATAAACACAATGGAAAAACCAGCTCGTCTGCATATAAACAGCTTCTTATTCGAAAGTACATACCGCGAATATATCCTGAGTTTGTCCAGCACCCGTCACATCAGATCTGTGGCATTTGAAAGTAAAATTCTCTTTTCTAAACATAAATAACATAAATAGTAGACTACTGTATAAATAGTTCAACTTTAGACCTAGTATTAAATAAGGATAAAACAAAACACCCGAATTGTTGTTTTTGTTAAATTTTTGATTTTTACATCATTGGAAAGCTTATAATTAACGATGTTCAACTTAAAATGTACAAAATACAGAAAATTATGAAAAACCCCTAAATTATATTTTTTCTAAGCTCTTTTCAATAAAATTTAATTTTTTAAAAAATTTTAAATTTTGATTTCTCGAAAACAATTTTTGCTCGATACACCGCTACGTTTTAGGATAAAAGGTGCAAGCATTTATTAATATCGAGACAAAACTTAAATATTAATGTTACTGAGCTCTCCAACGGTGTGTTTCCTTCATAAAAATAAATTGTTATGATAATATCACAGTGTAAAACTTAAAAGTACAATGGAGAAGCAGGAAGGCACCTATTCCATATAAATTTGAAAGTAGACTTTTAAACACAAAACCGAGACACCGTTTTAAGTTCTCGAGTGAATGGATTCATTGTTAAGTTTTAATAATTATGCCTGTACCTTTTGAAATTTAACACTATTCAGGAAAATTAGGAAAATTTGTCCGTGAGAAAACATGTACTTTTAAATTATATAATATTATTTCGCAGTCTAGAAAACGTAGCAAACATCCCCAACATGTTTAATAGGTGTTTCATATAAACTTAAGTTGCTGATAAACCACTTTAAACTTTTACTTCACAGAAAGTTAAATTTTTTTTTAAGATTATCAAAAACCCTGTTAGAATTAATAGTGTTTACCCACACTGTTCGAATAAATGTTAAATTTTAATCTTATATTCAGCCTACATAATCATTCCTTTTAAAATCAGCAAAAAAAGTGTTTGATAAAGTATAAGTTGTCTCTGAGAACCCGAAAAGAAATTACACAATGTCAAATTAGCAAGGTAAGATATTGTTTTAAAAACGCAGGCAAAAAAAAAAAAAAAAAAAAATACGTAGAGAAAATAATAAGAAAAAACTAAATAGAAAACAAAACCGCAGAAACAGTTCACTTACGGATCTGCAGGATTAATGTACTGCATCGCAACTCTCCCCTCAACTGAACCCAGAGCAAATCCGTTGGGTGTGCCCTTCTTGTCTTTACATATTGACACACATCGATGCTGATAACAAGGATAATTTCGCAAAAAAAATAATCAAGCAAGAAGATTTATGTTGCATTCAACGTAAACAGATCAATAGAAAAACTGGATAACTACGTTTGGGTTTTTCCTAATTTTCTAACACTAACCTGATATTTAAGTGGAGAATCAATTTTCTAAAGAGAAAAAGCACATAAGAGGAATGTGATTATTATCGGGGAAATTCATCATCAAAACAACAATGCAACAACGAAACTAACTTTATATTCCCGTGGTTGATCAGTTAGCGTGTATACTAAAATCCCTCTTTGAGCAGTAGATACAACAGCCATTGGATACATTACATCAGCACAATACACCTTTTCTATTGTATTCATTGATAGAATTGGATTTGCTTGCCGCGTGTCCCAGAATTTTAACGTTTTATCCCAGCTACCAGTCATTAAGCATTGATAGCTGGGGGCTTGAATCCAGTGTACTGTCTTGATTGGTGCATCATGCTACACAGAAATTATTAAAGTGGTAAAGCTTAAATTCAATTCTCATTACTTCACACCTCTTTGCTTTTATTTTTATTTCCAGTTTATCACGAAACATTCGGTGCTGCTTAGGCCACGAAATATTGATCATCTGTTATGCATGATCACAAGCATTTTTGGTCAAATTTTTTCCCTTTAACGAGCATATCGTTATGATTGTGTCAATACACTTGCTCTATGTAGAATGAGTTGAAGTTTTAGATTGGCACACCGACTTAAAGTTTGTGTTAGTGGATATAAGAAAAGACCAGTTCATTTCTAAATGTTTTTGTTAAGGATATGAAAATTTGAAATACTTGTTATGTTGGAAAAAAATTTCATTTTTTGGATAAAAATATGTAAACAAAGCCAAAGTTTTTATTTAATTCCTTAATGGGACAAAACATTGTTTACTTTTTATAAAACAAAGGTTTCCCTGACTTTAGTTCTGGACGAAGAGATACTATAGAGAGACTAAATCTGATATAAAAATAAGCATAATGCTAGCACGTATGCTATGAACTTTTAAAAAACCTGTGCACAAACAACAGATTGATTTGATGCCAGATCCCAAACTTTTGCTTGATTGTCTGCACCAGCTGTAAAAACCTTGCTTCCATCCTAAAATTTCAAAGGTCAAGCATGATAATTTGTCCCTACAACCCTACGCAAAATATGTTGAGACAACTCCAAAAATAAGTCAAAATAAAGGTTCTCCATCCCCTCCCCCTTGTATCAATGTTGCCTTACTGGAGACCCGCTCAGCACAGGCAGCTACTACCCTCAACCTTGAATTGGGGGAGGGGGGAAAAAAATTTGCAAAAAAATCATTTTGTCTCATAATTTTTGTGGGGGATTGTAGCTTCTAATTTGAAGCTAGAGACAAATTAATATCCTAATATATTACAAACTAATATATATATATACGTTTTTTATAAAAGCAACCAAGTTGAACTGAAACTGGGAGTGAGGTTAGAAACTAATTAACCTTTAACCAACACTTTAAAAAAATTGAAAGTTGAAAAACGAGGCCAAACTTAATTAATCTAACAAGAAACATATAATTCGTTGTTTTTTCTAATACAATATAATATACAATAATATTAAAGCTTAAAAAATAGCAAGAACAAAGCTAGGATATTCATCTTTATCCCTGTTTTGTTGTTTGATGCCAAAATTTTGTAAAATTAGAATATTAGCAACTTTTTAGCTAATTTCGCTGTTAGCACCTGTGGTTAAAATAAAAAAAGAAGCTGTGCTATTAAAAAAACGTTAAAACTCACAGTGTGCCAACAACAAGACAAAATTGGCTTCGAATGAGATTGTTCAGCTTTTGCAACTGTTGTGCCATTTCCCTGAACTTCCCAGCATCGTATCTAAAATAGAATGTGTAAAACTATAGGAGAAAGCAGATTAAAACAATAGAATGCATTCCAGAAAAATAACCTATAGGCAACATGACAGACTCATAGTTCTTGTGTGGTGTGTAAAAAACCTTTGCAACATAGATTATAGCTATATTAGAAATGCTATTTTTAAACCCGATATTTTTAAGCACAGGAGAACTTGAAATCAGGCTTGGGTATGTTTAAAAAATTTTATTTTTTAGTTCAAATACCGCATGGTTAAAATATCTTATTTCTCTAATACAATGTTTTAACCAAAAAAAGTCACTATTCGTTTAACGTGCTTTGAATACTCAGGGTAGGTTGCAAAAAAGTATGTAAATAGGGTAAAAGCTTTTTTTACAAACCTCTTCTGGGGAGGAAATTTACTACTTTAAATAAAACAATTTTTTTTGGCGACTAAAAATTCAGGAAAAAAGAAAATAACTCATAATTTCAACCTCAACATTATGCTTAGCATTATGATTATAATTTTTAGTAAATATTTAAAAAAAACCCATAATTTCATATTGATTTTGAAAATAAATAATTCAACAACTGTCAGCTAACTTTTTTGTCACCTTCATCGCCCGATAATTGAGTATATATCCATAAACCTTATTGATTGATTTTAATTGTTGTTTTCAAAATTATGTAAACAATAATGGTATATAATTGAAAAAACATACATTGTTATCCCAAGAAGAAGCTACAAGAAAGTTTGCTGTTGGACTAAATCGAAGACAGCTGATAGTATCTGATGGAGGTTGTGCAACTTCGATGTCTTTATTTGTTGACTGAGTTGTTGCTGATGCTGCACCAAAACCACCAAAAGTACTACTGCTGCCAAATAATGACATGGTTTGCAACTTTTATAGTAAAACTGGAATGTTATATAATATATACATTTACATGGTGCCTTTTATGTCCAATCTGAGGTGAACTATCAATCTATACAGAACGAATATATAACTGACATTCAACCATCAGTGGAGTCACAAAATGAGCAGGCCATATAATTACTTACTAGCATAGATTATCCTAAGCTATTGAGTCACTAAAAAACATTTAAGAGGCCTAGGACAAGTGAACGAGCGTCATTTTGATGAAAATTTTCATGTTAATCAACGCACCTTTATATAATATCTAAGCATGGATAAAGTTTGAATGCACTAAAATTACTGATTACAGAAAATGTCAAAATTTGCTTACTTAAATATAACATCTTGATTTATGCAGCATAATTAATTCTGAAATTCTTTAAATGCAAATATCTTGAGAACGAAAAGAAAAGACTTGTTAACTAACTTTTTAACTCTATAATATAAGTCCAACATCATTTTATACTTCAGTTACCCTTTTTTAAAAATAAATTCCTCTGGGGAGAGGCATCGATGGAGAAGAACAATGCAGAATCATTTCAAACGAGGCGCAGAGTTTATTTCTTACTCTACAAAGGAAGCGGTGGCAAAATATTTATATAATGATATATATACATTATTATATTATATTATTATATATATAACTAGTCAATAAAGCCCATGGAAAAATCCACTAGGGCAGAATTAAAGTTAAAAAAGGGTCAGTTGAATTTTGATGACGTCAGCAACTCATCCTCAAAAAATAATTTAGAACTTGTTTTGACGTTGCCTCTATTGTGTACAGTTTGAGCTGCTGATCAAGAAAATTAATATGATCATGTGCTTTTGACGTCATCACCTCGTTTCCAAGTTATTTGACCTCAAAGTTTTAGGTGCACTGTAATGGCTTCACTAACGTTAATATACTTTCCTTTGACGTTTATATTATTTCAACGTCAAAGTTTGGTAAATTACAGGACAATTTGATAGTTGATGTTTTATAGACTTTATCAAAGAAAATATATTATATTTTTATTTATATTTCATTTATATTATTTCAACGTTAAAGTTTGGTAAATTACAGGACAATTTGATAGCTGATGTTTTATAGACTTTATCAAAGAAAATCGTAAAGAATATCATCCACACAAGTCACACAAAGACACACGGAAGCTTCGTATTATTATATAGGATGTTTTTTATCTTCTAGAATTAAATAGAGAAATATGAGAATTAGAATTGATGAGAATTAAATATCTATGACAACAAAATTTTAACAATGCAAGATCAACAAGTCAAAATTTTCATTTTTCTTTCAATAAAACACTATTTTTTAAAGAATGGAGTCTATGGAGAGAAAGAGACCTGCTAAACCACTGGGAGCCTAGTGGTCACTTTTAATATAAATTCTTGTTCAAACCACCACTAAATGTTTTTACTTGCATTTGTTTTCTTACATACAATGTAAGAAAACATACAAAGACACCCAAATTTCACAGATAAATACTTGAATTTCAGATTATGCAGAAGAAATTTGATACAATAAATAAAAAAACAATGAAGCTAAATTCTGAAGTTTTCTAATTATTAAAAACTAAAATAGAACAAAAAAGGCAAAAAGATCTTATTTTATTCAGGTAAGTTTTTATTGGTTCTTATAAAAAAGCATGTACAGCGATTTCTTTCAGTGAGCAAGATTACACCCTGGCCAGTGTATGTAAGACTGAGGTGTGGGCTTATCCTTCCTGTTTAGCACCACAAAATTAGGACTATCATGTTCGGCAGGCACTCTACTGCACTTACTCACTTAAAAGATGGGCAATGTTGTACCAGTCTTTTATAGCTAAAAGGTTTGACTGACATTGTATATATGTGGTGGTAGTGATACTCTTACACAGCTTTGGCCTCGTTTTCATGTAATTTAATCATTGTAAAGACAACTTTATAAGAAATAAACTTGACATAAGAATCTTGTCGGGGAAAGCCGTCTTTCTAAGTTATATATATATATATCTACATTTAAAGATTATTACTAGCCTCGATTATAAATTTGACATAAGAACCTTATCGGGGAAAGCCTTCTTTCTAAGTTATATGTATATCTACATTTAAAGATTATTACTAGCCTCGATTCTATGTTATTTGGTCATTGACAAGAGAACAGTATAACCAGTAGGTAGGGAAGGGAGCTTTTTTTAAGTTATTTATGTATGAAATTATCGCTAATAGAAACTATTCAGTTCGAATCTATTGTAACGGTTTCCATCTGTATAATTTGTCAACGAAAAAGAAGAGCACATAGTTACTACAATAAAACTACTACCCTTAACAGTACCTCAATTTGGGTACTCTATGTTTTTAATCAAACAACCCCATCTCTGTCTCTGTTGTTCTGTTCGTTCGCAGTTGGTTCTCTGGTAGTTCTATATAGACTTGTTTGCTGCTGAATCCATAATCATTCTGTGAAGACTGGTGGTTACCTGTTTTAGTCCTTAAAGCTACTTTAATATATAGCTATATACTTGTTTACTTTTCAGCAGTAAAGCTCTTTGGCTCCCGTGTATTTGTGTGACAGGAAAAAAGATGCTAGGATTTAGTGAATAGAAAAAAAATCTTATTTCGTAAAAACATTGTGCAATTTTAGTCAACATAGTATGCAAGACAACAATGTAATATGTTTATTTTAGCAATATATTTCGAAGTATTACTTCATCATCAGGCTATAAGTAAAAGTATATAAACAGTAAAACTGGTAAATAAAAAGTATTCACATCACATATCAACATCTACCTACATACACTATACACGAGTTAAAAGGTATTATATAAATGATTAAAACTCCCATAAGGGATAAGTCATAATTAAACTTTTATTACTAATTCACGGCTTTTAAACTCGTCCTTTGTGTTTATTTTAGGCTTTATTTCCCGAATGAAAAGTGCCTCCAGTGTCATTAAATGATATTCCGACTTAATCGATTTTGCCATTATTTCTGCATGATTGATTGATAGCTCCACATTACATGTCTTGAAATGACGTCCCACAGCAATATATTTATGCTCTTTGATACGGGTTAGAAGATGTCGGGTAGTCTGCCCCACATAACACAATAGACATCGTGAACACGTTATTTTGTACACTAAACCGCTTTGCATAGGCTTCGCCACAGGTGCTTTCAATGATGGTAGAACTGATTTTATTTTCTTAATTGTAGAGACAATTTTGCATTGATGCGTTTTAACGAGCGTTCAAATTTCTCCATCACCTTCCCTCGATATTGAAGGAAAACAAGTTTTCTCTCTGCTTCATCGTCGTTACTTTCTTCTACCGTAGGTGATTTCGGTCGGTATATCTTTTCCAGGGTTTTCTCGATAATTTCTTCGTAAAACGATGGAGGGTACTGGTTATTCTCAAGGAGAGATTTTGCGTCCAGGAGACTTTGATGAAAATTCTCCCAGGTACTACATGCGTAATGAATCCTATACACCAGACCGGTTACTACGGAACTTTTATACTTTATGGATGCTAGCGAATGGAAGTTCATTGTTAATCCTGTGTCACTAGCTTTCCTATACCACGTTGATGTTAAATTCTCGCCTCTGTATGATTCGCATGTCCAGAAATGGAATACTGCCTTTTTGTTCTCTTTTCACGGTAAACTTTAGGTTGGGATGGAAGTTGTTTATTTCCATAAGTTTGTCATTAATTTGTTCTCTATTGATATCTCTCAGGATATCATCCATGTACCGGGAGTATAGCTTTGCGTCGTTTTTTATACGTGTGTGAAACTTGCTAAGCCAGCCATTAGCTATATTTAGAGCTGGCGGAAGAAAAATCGTTTGATATTTTAAAATGTTATTGAGTGTAGCTTGATGTCTTCTGATTTAACTGAAATCATTTAGCTAACTAGCTAGTAGAACTAACTAGCTATATTATTAGCTAGCTAGCTCATGGATTTTATTCACTATTGCAGCTATAGCTAGCCAGCTACAAACACAGAAAAGCTTTTGTTTCGTTAATATTCGGGAAAAATGTACAGTAAGTAACAAGAACAAACGTTCGAGAAAAGTATATTAACAAAATTAAAATAAACAAAATCCAAAATTCAACCTGCGGTTATAGAGGGTCCCTCAATTCATAGTCATAAGAAAGAGAGACTATGCTCAATTAGATGGCCATTTTTGTTTTGTCTCTAGGGCCGAGCCTCAGATACCTTGACACCCGAAAGTATACGATCCAAACAGACCCCGCCCGATGAATAAAGCAAATGAAAGTAAAGTAACATATTTTTTTTTGATATTTTTCTTAAAAACTCGTAGTTACGTTGTACTTCTTAAAATAACTCACAATTTTTCCTTAAAAATTTTGAGAAAAACTTGAAAATAAAACAAAAAAACCTTACGGTTTGATCACACATTCGTATGATCAAGGAACTTTACAATTGACAAACCGTACATTACATGCAACGGAATCTTAAAAAAACACTCGCTTTTTTCTGGCTACATTATTTTTCGTAAAACCGCATTGTGTTATTATAAAGCGCGTGTTATGAAATTGTTGTGCTTCCTTACTTATATTTTGTTTTATTTCTTTAGATCTATATACTGTATTACTAACATATGCTCCAGTTCTTTATGTTGAATAAATCCATTGTTTTGGTCCATTACTGTTATCACTTTCATGACAGTGCGTTTTGTGAGCACATCACATTTTGTTCAGTTTTGAAATATATCTCTAAAAGTTTTTATGCAAACGTTTCAAGCTTTGCATTTTTAATGAAAATGAATAAAAAATATAAAACCCCCGCAATTTGGAGATTTTTTAACATAATATTGTAGGTAACATTGTTGCACTTCTTTATCTTTGGTATTATTTTTATCAGAAAAAAAATTCAGAATTTACAGGGGTAGCTCATTTTTGTCCCCCGATCAACTTTTGACTGAGCCATTTTAAGACACATACCTGATGGGTTAAAAAAATGTGCTTTCTCTTCTTAAATATTTGTTTTACATCTCGTGGTAATGGGGGTTAGTGCTAGCCCACGACTAAAACTTAATAAGTTCTAAGTGCCTGAAAATACAGAAAAGATTTTATCAATATAAAATGTTCACACATAAGCTTGCGTCTCACTGTTACGCTTTACAACTATAAAATGGAGATTGTTCTTCAACAATCTGTGTCCCAGATGTTTTGTTTTTAAATTGCCCCATCCAACAATAACATCATTTAAGCGAGGTTTGTGATTGTATGAATTAAGTACGTCTTGCTTGCTTAGCTTTCCTTTATAAATAAACAATTCACTCAATTCCCCTTCAAACATCTGTCCAGGCGAGTCTATTACGTTATCATCGTGGTCTTGACCCAGATACAAACTTCCTTTTGTTTTTGGTAATCTCCATGTACCTTTTTCCATTCGTCCGGAGTGAAATTCTTTACCATCAAGGTACAACTGCCACGTTTTTCCCGATTGACCGGTCCAACAAAAATTTATCCACTTTCCTACTACAAATTTCCGAGGTGAGCGGGTTGTCACATTGTGTGAAATGACCGTCATTGTGTTAGTGTGAAACCAAACCATAAAGTCTTCTTTCCCACTGATGGTGTATGATACGACTCCTTTATACCCCCCGCCTGGTGAAACTCGCAATTTATACCAAAAGCATATGGAAATGTAGTCAGCTTGAGGAAATGTGATGTTGTGCAATGTTGGAATATTTTGAATTGTACGCTGCTTGAAGCTAACCACAAAATTTATGTCTAAGCAAATTAAATGAAAATATCAGAGATTTCTACAGGAAAGACAGTGAGGTGATAATAGTTTTATCCCTACTAATAACTTTAGGAATGATGAAAAGTGTGCCACAAACATCAATTTAACGCTTAGATTTAAATATAAAAAGGAGAAGCATAAGTATCATTGTTTCCTGAAGCCATATTGACTTGCACATACGCTTATGTGAGGTCTTTGAACGACAAATAAGTTCAGAATACTATTCTTCAATAATGGATAAGTCACAGTTAATAATATTTAAACGTCAAAGGAATCATTTCCTATCTCTCTAACGTCGGAATGATTTTTAATGTACAATTTTCAATTTGTAAGGCCGCTTTTGCAAGGCATAAGAAGATACGTCAATCTTACCTCGGCATTTATCAGAACCATCACCTACAAAGCCTTGCTTACAAATGCAATTTGTGTTTGGCGATTTGTTTTTCACGCATATAGCATTTGGGGCGCACTGAATCAAGTCACATGGATCGTTTGCTAAAGAAAAGTAATATATTAAAACAAATACAATGTATATATTAGGCAGATAATCCGAATCTTACAGATTTTCACAATGCTACAATTAACCAACCTTGTTCCCAGAGCAATGTTTTTGTTTTTTGATAAAAAAAAAGTTGCCCTTGGAACGAGGTTGGCAATCAAACCTCTTTTTTTTATCAGAACGTCAAAATTTCAACTAAAGCAGGATTGCTTATTTTCAACATTTTTTCAGCCTCTAATGTTCTTAGTTGTCTTCTTCTGAAAAGTTGAAAATGAAAAAGTAAAAAATGATTTTCGGCTTGAAAGAACTAGATGCTCTTGAAGTTATCCTTGTAATATATATTTGACATATTCTGCATGCGAAGTAGGAAAGAAGTGACTGTCTTACTGTTTTTAGTAATTCTAGCCTCACATTATTTTCTTTTTAATAATCCAAAAGGAAATTCAGGCTGAGTGCGTTCTTAATATGTTCTCAACTTTTGACAAAACGCCAGCCTTAATATTCTTATAAACTACGTTCTTATATAGAAAAATCGTGAAGTGATTATATTTTCATGAAAACTTCATACTGTTTAATGGCAATCTGACTAATATTACAATTTTTAACAATTCAATCTATTTCGTCAGCACCTGTATGCTTTGCTTTGATGCCATCGCTTGCACTTTTCTTTGCGTTCATGTACAATATCACAAAAACAACCAGCAGAACCAACAAAATGATCAAAACAATCGAAAAAACAACAAGTCTTCGGTTTTGCTTGATGCGAATTTTCTTCAAAGCGTAAAAATCAAAATCGTGAGAAATATTTTTGGTACTATCTTCACGCAATTCAGTAGTATCTTGATCCATATTTGTCATCTAAATAAGAAAAAAAAACATGTCTGGTAGTGACGCTTAAACTTCATTTACTTCTACGTCTACAACGACGTAGGACTAAAATAGGTGATTTTCAACGACAAATTATTGCAAGCCCCGAACAATTAGGTCAGGTATCTTGATAATCCTATATTTACAACTGCAATACAAGCATGCAATGAATTTACCGTTTCATTCTTCATAAATTTTTTGTCATTACTGATACACGTCCGGCATAAATGCAGTTTAATTAATACCAAACGCTGTGTCAACTTTAACTGCTTAAAAGCGTTCTTGCGTTTTATCTGCAAATCCAAATCAATCATATCGATTTTAATAAAACAACTCTAAACGTCTGCAAATTTGAGGATTAAAAAGAGTTTAATAATCATTTGTTTGTGCAGAATCAAATTACTTACTTTGTCTGAATGAAATAAGCTTAGTGTGCTGTGACTTCACATCGTTGTTTGTTTGTAAGAGAATAAATAGATATGCGACGTTAATGACATAAAAGGGGATTAAATTTTAAATGTGAGAACGCATGCTTTTTATTGGTTAATAAGTAGATATACAATAGGTAAACATAGGTTATTGAGATTTATTAACCCGAGGTGATTTATATTCAACGACGCGCATAATATCACCGAGGGTTAATAAATCTCAATAACCTATGTTTACCTGTTGTATATATGTTTTATTATATACCCAAAAGAGATTGTTATAATTAATATTACTTATTTTGTTTTGTGTTTGTTTTGTTTTCGTTTCATTTTATAGTGTAGATCGAAACATTTTTTTGTGAAATCGACATGTTTTCGAAATGTTGTTGAAATCGACACGGACCACTAAGAAACAACCAATCACAGTTAATTACGATAAAAATTAATGAGGCGGAAAGGATAAAATCAAAACATGCGTTTACGAATGTTTTGTCAAAACTATTGTTACGTCACAAGCATTGAATAATACGGGTGGAATACGATTATTTATTCAATGGCTGTTTTTGCTTACGGGTATATAATAATAGGAATTAATAATAGGAATTAATTTGGGGTAATCATTTATCTAATCTCTAGTTAAAGAATAAAAACAGTTTGCTAAAGTTTCTTTCTTCATTGTTTCTAGATTTTTTCTGATTTAGAAAAAGGTTTTAGCATACAATAGCACATAACCTCCGCCCTGTGAGTTTGATTAAATTTATTACAAACTTAAATGCGGTAAATAGAGGAAATACATGACCACAATTTTAGTCGAAATATGTCGGGACAAGACAGCAAATATAAAAATTAATCGCCACAATTAATTTTATTCACTTGTCAATGTTCTCAGCAGACTTCTTTGACTTTAGGTTGGCTTCAATAGCCCACCAGACCTTAGCCAACGGAGCAAACACAGCGCAACAAGCGGAATCGTAACGACCAATACATTTTAAGCCTACAACTGAGCGGGAAATTTAAGTTGTAAATAAACATGGCGGCATTTAATCGATGACAATTGTTTTTAATTATTATTATAAGAAGGTCTCAATTTTGGATGCGGCAGTTATATAACGAACGGAAACAAACAGGGAAAATTTCATCATTTTGTACGAGACGCTAAACTCTTTGACTACAAAAATTCTACGGTTAGTTAGTCCAAGCTTGGAAAAATATCTAGACGTGAGTCAATACAACCAAAAGAACGATTAGCTGTCACACTCCGCTACCTAGTTACTGGTGATGCTTTTACTACAACTTCTGCTAGTTACATGATTGACGTATACAGAAGAAAGATTCACAAAATATATTTCTATCTAACAAGAATGAAAAAAAAGTTTGAACTTTGTGGAACTTCACGAACTGGTTAGGTGCTACTGATAACACAGTATCCATCACATGGCGCGGTTCAATGTTTTACAATTATAAAATATACGACAGTATTGTTCTCGTGGCAGTAGTCGATACTATGTATCAGTTTATACATGGTAGATGTTGGAGATTACGGCAGACTCAGTGATGGAGTGTTCTCCACAACAGTAACTTAGGTTTTTTAATCAGCAACGAGCATTTAGATGTTTCTCAGCCAAGATTGTTGCAAGGAACAGACAAACACTTCCCTTTGGTGTTTGTAGGAGACGAAAGCGTTCCTTCTTCGGGTTAATATGCATTTGTCTCACTAGTTTTGACCAGGATTGTAGCTCGCTATATTCATATATTCTTAACTTCAAATCAATTTATGTGCTGATGATGAACATATAGATCAAAATGTTTTATGCTTTAAACATCTAATTGGTTGCTTAAAGTGGCATAAATCGTCCGTAGCTGGTTTCAAAAAAAGAAAGCTAAATAAAGTTACCAACAGATTTTAATCCGTATTTTAATCCGTTACGTAACTCCATTTTACTTTTTTGGTAAGCCCTCTGTCCCCTGCCATCTTCATTAGTGCTTACAACGAATTTTAGGGAAGGTATTTTTCCATAATTTATTACACAAGAATTCCTATGTAAGCCGTAATATAATGTCTTTACCTAGAAATCCAACACTATCAAGTATAAGAAATATCTTAAGGTACATCCTGTGACCGTACAGAAATATAAACTGTAGCTGTTTTCTAGATTTTCTCATAAAATAAAGGTTGGGAGAAGTCAACATATGCAAAAATATGCGTTATAATATAGCATTTAACACGTCAACAATAAAAGTTGCTGATAAGCCGATTATGATGATGAAAGCAAATACAGGAAATCAAAAAATAAGAGCATTAGTGCAAGATATACTTTCGCGAGCAGAATTTTTTGCGTAATAAAAAAAAAGTTGCCGATCGAATTAACTATTCCGCCGTTTTCACGGTGGTACGAAAAATTATGCTGGGTTTTTTGACTACTTACCACCGCGATATTACCTCAACACTATCAACATATAATATTTCTTTATAATAACTTATACGCGTTGATAATGTCTTATGATATATAAGACGAAATACCCGTTAACAGAAAAAATGTCAACAATAGGAATTGAGTTTGTTAGCCGTCAAGAAGCGCTAGCATCCAGGCAACAAAGCGTGGAGACGAGGATGGGGTCCTAGGTCTCACGTCTCACTATAGGATCCCGGGTCTGGGTTTGCTTGTATGCCTTGACGGTCCTTACCAAAATTAGCCGGTCACACTAGCAAAAAAATCGTGTTATTTTAGCAGAATAAATAATCATGACTTAGTAGGAAGGCATAAAGAATTAACAAAAGCTTAAAGAGTTTAAAAACTGCGCAATTCAAAGTTGTATAAAACGAATACGAAAGAAGGAGCACCTCCAAATATTGTTCTTTGCCATCATAACGTAAATTTGGTTTAAATTGCAGCTCTCGATTACGTCATCCCGTACGCAGCACATGAAAAACATTCTTGGAACATGTGAAGACGTAAACAACATTTTCAAATCGAAACCTTTTTGTCCAGCTAGCTAGACCTAAGTATCTCATTCTTCTTCCAGTGATGTTTCGTTCACTTAACCCAGGATTGCAAAAAGGTAAAAAGTAGTTAATAAATTATAGTTGGCTATTTTAGGGGTGTTTTACACGTATTTTAGCTAGCTTTTTTTATAGTCGGTCAGTGTCATATTTACGACTATTGGAAACACATGTTGTGCAACAAAGTACGCTGGCCAACAACTGCAACCACGTTGCAAATAAATACCGAAAATTTGCAAAGTAATATGGACATATTGCAAAAAAATGCAGACAAATTGACTAGGGGGGTAATAGCCAGATTCTTGTGTATTAGACCCAACCATATGTTGTGTTATGAGTGACCACTAGTGAACTTTGAAGACTCTGGGAAGGTGAAAGAAAAATAGAAAACAGAAACGCTTTTTAGCTTTTTATGTATTTTAGGATATTTTTCAATAAATGCCAGGAGAAGCAGCAAGGGACAAATTAATTTTATAATGCAGTTTTCTTCACTAAATATCCACCAATTTCCAGGTGAAATACGCTATATGCATCGCTTTTGGTGGGTGGGAGGCATCTGTGACACTAAAATTTGAATCACAAAAACATTGGTTTTATAACCAAGTTTAACTTTTTTTTCATTTGAATATACATAAAAAAGTAGAAAGAAACATCAACACAGCTGTGGTTTGATGTCAAAGTATTTAGAATTATTGAATTTAATGTTCTTTAGCTTTTTGTTTTTATAGAAATAAATTGTCCATAGGTACATTTATTTTTTATTGTCTGGTCCTCTCAAAAATTAATATTATATACTTTATAGAATGGATACGTGTGATTCAGTATGGTGCAAGATTATCACATACATCAACTAAATGTAACAATAATAGTCCATGCATGAATAAACCTAAGAGTCATACTAATAATTACGAGAAACATCTGCAAAAGATATTCACAATTGATTCAACTTTGTACAGTAAGAATAATACAAACATATTACCTTGGAAAAACTCCACGTGGGAATTGAACTTTGCTCATATAAAAGAGTTTGTTAATCGGTACAGAGAAGAACACAGCAGGAGAAGAAGTGAAAAACATATTAAAGAAGACCTTTATTGTGTAAGTGAATGAATGTAAACATATATAGTAATCAGAGCATTTCTTTTTAATCAATCAACAAAAAGCACTCTTGATATCACATAAAAAAATATTTTGTAATGTAATCAAACTGTGCACTAAAAGTGTTTCTCCAAAAAGAGTGTTGTATATACCATGTGAATATATAATTTTTTCAAATTGAAAAGATTACGAGTGTCAAAATTAGTGTTCAGGTAAGACTTAAATCTTTGTTTTTCTATTTTTATATACAGAAATTAACAACTGAGTTTTTCCTTACAAGTGAGTATAATACTAATACAATAATCAGTTACCCTGGGTTGTACCGCAAAATGTTTCCTGAAGTCTAAGTGCCGACCGAGCTTGCAAGGTCAGTGCAATGACTGAGTCGTTGTAATGTGATTTACAATTAAATTGAGATTTTAATAACAATAAAATAAAAATTTATTACAAAAGCACAAAACCAAATCCACCTTTTAAAAGTTTTCAGCATCAGTTATGAGCATTCTAAGTAGCACTACTTAGTATGCTCAGGATTTCACTAAAAAGTACTATTTGTCTAAGATTACAGGGTAATCTATATGAAGTCAATGAAATTTATTTATCATCTGAGTGTTAGGACATTATGGAATTTCTAAATCTAATTTGAACGTTTCTTTGTATTCTTCTCGAATTTGTAAAAAATCAAATTTTAGTAAAAGGAGAGTTTAGATAAATGTTAAATGTTAATTTGTTTCAGTGGCTTACTGGTGTGGTAGCTTTATCAGGTGTTATTGTTGGACATAAATGGTTATATCTTGATCAAAGAAGACATTGTCCTATTCCTTTCATCAAAAGCGATGTGGTGCAAAAAATTTTGTCAGAGAGTTTAGTGACAAAGCATACTATTCTTGCAGTGAATTCAAACCAGATTGGACAAATAAAGGCTATTGAAAGTACAAAGGAAGCTCAGGTATATACTTATACTGTATTTTTCAGCCAACTTAGACACACATACTGCTAAATTATTGCTATATTACTGAACTGCCTTGTATGCATAGATAGTGCTGAAAACCCATCATTAAGACTTTCATACGTTAATGTATGAGTACTATAACAAAGTGAGACATTGATGAAGCTGTTACACTCTAACTGCCTTAAATATCCTATATGTCTGTTGTTGTAGCCTCCTAAAAGCACACTCGATGAAGCAGCATCTAAATTCCAAACAGTTGTTGGTGAATGTAACGCACACATGTTAAATAAATTCGCTCGAAGACTTTCTCAAATGGATCAGAACGAAAAGGTGTGTTGTAACACTTCAAAACTAAATTGAATTACTTTAGTTTACTTGTGTGACTTATATTTTTAATAACACATTTTTTTGATTATACACAGGCATTTAAGTTCTTCAAAAGAGCATGCAGCTATGGGCATGCAGCATCTCTTTTCAATCTTGCCATTTGTTACGAACTTGGGCGTGGTGTTGATAAATCATATACAAATGTATACATTATGTACTTTTTTTTCAATTTCAAGTTAAAACCTTTTTACCACGTCAAATTATTTAGTACATTACTTAACTTTTAGGCTGCAAACTATTATGGACAAGCAGCAGAGAAGGGGCATGTTCAGTCTATGTATAACCTTTCATCACTTTACTATGAAGGTAATTAAGCATCAATTTCCTAAAGCTGGTCTAGGATATATTAGAATGTTACCATAATGCGTGTTGTTGAAAATTTTAGTGTGAGTTTCTGGTGTAACTGTATTTATAAAAGCTTTTGGGCATAAAAAAGTTATTATTTTTAAATATTTGTGCACTCTGTATACTATTCTACGCTTGTTTTCGATTTAGTGTGTCATTGAAATAGTGTTTATTTAGTGAAAGATTTGCTTTTAGGAATACTACCTGATGACAAATATCGCAGTAAAGGTCTGCTCTACATGAAGATGGCTGCAGACGAAGGATTACTTAAAGTAATGCTCATTAGTTTGGTTGTTTTGTTTCGTATTGCATTTCCAATTTTAACATCCTGCATGATTTATCACTAATTAGGCTCAATCGTTTATCGCCTTGAGGTATGCTGAAAATCAACAGTGGGATGACGCTGTGCGATATTTCAAAATAGCAGCTGAAAAACAAGTATGATATACGTCTGTCTTTTCGTACATTCAATTTTTTTGTTTTAACTTTTATTCTAAACGCAGGTGATTTTATAAAACTACGAGTGTACTAAGCGTGGGTTTGATGATTGGATAAAATAGGATTTTTCACATGCTTTAAATTTGACGATTTGTTCACTAAATTTTGGCCTGAATTTTGTTTGGCGTATGATCAGTCAGTCATACAAGGAGAAGAGTTGGAAAGTGCTATTACATTCGTGTTCATTTATTAGCAATTTTTAAAGGAAATGACAATGAATGAACACGTTATAATAGCATTTTCCCCTTAGTCTGTATAATGTCTTGATTGTATGTAATTTTGCGAATTTCGAAAAAAATCCCTAGATTAGCCAATTCTACTTCGATTAAGGTATTAATATCGAGCAAACCTTGGTTTTAAGGATTTGACGTCAATATTTAACTTGGCAGTGTGTTATGAAAATGGTTTTGGCGTCGCACAGGATGTTGGGAAGGTAAATCTGATTCATTCTTGTATTTAAAATTTTTATATCTTGTCTTTCAATTCTATGCTTGTTTGCCGCCCAATGAGAACTCTCTAAAAGTTCTTTTATTTTTGCTCACTTTGTTCTGCCTTTTTTCTTATTTTTTTTTTACTCAATGTCGTTGTTTTAGGCTATTAACCTTTATTTATCTGGTGCGAAAAAAGGTCATTTTATGTCTCAGTTCTGTATTGGTGAATCGTATGAAAAAGGAGTTAGAGGTACGTTTGACATAAAGGTTAAAGTAACGCTTCAATGAGACTGTCCAAGTAGAATGCAGGGTAAAGGTGCTTGAGAAAAATACCGTTAACTTTTGTAAAAATCGATTTTATTAGAATAGTAACCACTTTACTAAGAAACACTTCATAAAAAGCATTAGTAAATGTTGCTTTGTACTACTTCAGTTTTTTTTTTTTAGTTTTCTTTTCGATTTTTTCGATTTCCAGTTTCAATTGGTCCCACAAAGCTATTATGTATATACGCTAGTTTTACACTACTTGGTTTTTTATACAAATTGGTAGATTGGAAAAAAAAATTCTTTTATGTACGATAATTACAGAAAAATGGATATTTCCAAACCCAGTCCTAATTTTGGTTCCAATTTGCCTAGAACTTGCAATTTTGACTGCTAGTTGTATCGGATTTCGTTGCCAACAAAGTCAGTGACTTTAAGCTTATATTCAATACCTCACAATTTTCCAGGCGGTGTTTTGCAAGCTTAGTCGTTGATGGTTTTTTCGAGTTTTTTTCACTGATTTAATTGGGTACACTTGTAAATATTTTTGAGTAATTTGGGAATTATCTTGCCACCGATTCTTTCTATTTTAATGTACTGAAAAATGTTTCTTTAAAGGTATGAGAAAAGACTTGAAAGAAGCGATGAAATGGTATAAGCGCGCTGCTGAGCAAGGCCACACTAAATCTTCCAATCGTGCCGAACTTCTGCAATATGAACTAGATCAACGAAACGAAGATTACCTACTGACACTATTAGAAAGCAATACTTTACTCAAGCTACTTAAACCTGCTCGTGTCGTTCAGTATGATTTCCACAAATCTTCGTCTATGCCAAGTTTACAAAGTTTAAGAGATGAGAGTGACACAAACTTGATGGGAGGCATGAACATTTCTCATGGTAGCACTCTGGGAATGAACAACCATATACATGGTGTGAAAAGTATAGACATAATCAAAACAAGCTTCGCCGGCCGCAACACATGGAGGCTTGGTGATAATTTTGTGAGCAATGTCGGTGATGCAACAAAACTTTCTTCTATCTTATAAATGACTGACGTGAAGTGTTGTCTTCAAAATAAAACACGTATACCTTAGCTCACACAGAAGAAAGACATCTATCAAATAACCAACCATGTTTAAAGACACAGCAAACGTAAGGTAATTTCTGTGTGCAGCTTATGTGTCGAAAACGTTTTAATGGTAAGCCGCACTCAAACGCTTTTAAAGGATGCTTTCCAAATAATTGTATATTTTTTTATTGGTAAATTTTGCTTTTATAGACACCGCTGAAGTGTGCGATTTATTTTTTAAGATCGTGTTTTATACGATCGTTTTTCTTTTTTTTACGAATGTACATAGTTTTTGGCAGGATGTTAAACGTTTCCTTGCAAGTTTTGGAGTTTATATACAGCTACCTTGTATGTGTTTTTGCTAAATCAAAATACATACCCCACAATAAAATGAACTGATTCAGTAATCTATGTGATGTTTCGGTCACGATATATTTCGAGAATACCTGCTTTGGAAAAGTTTGACTTGTCAAAGCGCAATTCAGATTAAAGGGACATCGAGGCCTTGAAACGAGGCTGTTGGGTGCTTATATAAAAAAAGTGAGAGAGAGGTTTTATTTTTGCTAACTTATCGGAAAGGACAAAATTTGAACGCTTTTCACTGTTACCATGGAGCTTAGAAACCGTGGAAATCCCTTGCATAGGCGGGATTAAAAAGGCCTGCCTGATCACAATGGTCATAGTAAATTAATTAAATACCGGGATTGAGAATATCAGCTAGCGATGCCAACAATCGTTGCCAAGAGTTGTTGACACAACACGCAAATTTTCAATTCCGTCTCCACAGGTTATATTTCTATATAAGGTTCATAATTTATACTTGTCAATGTTTGCAGCAGACTTAAGACTTCATTAATTTCAAGCTTTTAAGCTGTGTAAATTGTTGCTGATATCAGCATGACTCTCTTTTCCTGTTATTTCGGCACCTCGTAGACCTTGGCGTATTATTCCGTAATTCCGGCATGTAAAAAAGTGCGACTGGTGCATTCTGAGACTATTTGGACACATTACGGATAGATATTATTCCGGGAAGGATTATTTCGGAATATAATGTGAACAGGGAAACTGAAAGAACTGACCATAAATTTACACTTGACCTATGTTTACCTTTTAATGTCACCATTTTGTTTTGGCGCCTTTGTTGACATGATGTCGTTTTAGTCTCAAAGCGAGATAATTTCACTTTTTCATCGGAACTAAATCCTTACCGTTTGTTATATATAGTGCGTTTTAGAAAAGAACTTAATGGTTGTATAGAAAGGCCATAGTTCGGAATCTCCCTTTTCTTAAGGTGAACTTTCCAGAAGTTTGAAAAATAATGGGGGTTAAGACATTTTGGCCTATAAAGGGAGAATTTACCAAAAGGGAGAAAGTAATTTTAAAAGGTGGAGGTATGATCTTGAATCATCATTGAACATCACTCATAAATATGAATTTCAACTTTACATGCACTATCCAACTCTGTGATTTCATTACATTTTACATTATCTCTACCGACTAGCTATGCCATTTTGAATCTGTTCTTTCGTCCATTTACACTTTTTGAGCGAGGTGACAAATTGCAGCATTAAAGTATGGGCCCAGAAACTATTTGACCTTCGGTGTTATTTGTAATAAAGCGAATAGCCGAGCTACACACAACCGTATAAGTGGGAGGTCATGTTATGCCATCATACCATTCTACTAATTGTTTTTGGTGACTGTGATTGTGTTCAATTTTTTGGTTTTTATTTTTGGTTAACTGAGTTATAGTAATCAAATATGAACATCTGAGCATTTTTCTTTACTTTTTGGATTTTGTGCATTCCAAAGTTTTATTACCGTACATTTACATTGCATGTTTTTGATGATGAAAAAATTTCATTCACTAGTATTAGTCTACGAACTATTTTTAAATTGTAACGCTGGTTTTGTTAATTTCGTGCGTGCTTCATATATGCCTTATCACAGGACAACAGTGTGGTGTTTCTGCTGACACTTGAGTTTTTTAAAAAATCTGGGATTGGACATTTCTGAGAACAAGGGAAAATGTAAAGAAAGGGGGGAAGGGGATCTCGGACTATAAAAGTTCTCACAATTACAATTATAATCATGTTTGAAAAAACGGGAATAATAAAAATCATCTTACAAATGTGAGTGATGAATTAATATTACTTACCGCTCATTCAGCTTTAAAAAAAGCCAAGGCGAGACCTGAAAAGGTTGAAGGTTTTTTCCTAACTCCTAATAATAACATTCCGTTTTCATTATATGTCGGATATAATGATACGTTTTTCGAGGTCTTGGGAAGGAGGCAGCAATTGGCGAGTTTATTTAACAGAGCGATAATAAGAAAAAACGTTATACACTCAAACTAAGATGAGCACTCATATAGTAAAAAAAGAAAAAGAAAAAAAGAAAAACAAAACAAAACAAAACAAAGGCTATCTACAAGCGTAGTTCGTACATCTGGTTTGTGTCACTGTACACATCACTCCTTCGTCGATATTTTTAATTTCACCGAAACATTTCCAGAAATCCTGTTCGCATTCCTTCCTGCAATTCTTTTTCCTATGTACAGGTCGATGCAATGCTCGATGGCAGGTATCTACACAGCTGTTGTATCCGTTCTTGCAAGGAAACTGTATCAACCTATTCCCATACCCTGAAACACACGCACGGTTCATTTTTCTGCAATGTGATTTACATTTTCTTTTAGGTACAGGCATAAAGTAGCAATCCGTATAGGTCTGCAAAAATTGATTGGTGCATTTTGATATCATTTCTATAGTTTTGCACTTATTGTATGCAGAGACAGCATTCTCTGAACATGTTTTTGTCGTCACTGTTGGTTTCTGTTCTGTAAAATACACATTACATCCAAAAAGAACGATCGTCAGGAAATCTACAGGTGTAAACAAAGTCGAAGTCAATGTAACATTTCTGAAGTATTCCCAGGTTAAAAAAAGAGGAAATTAAAAAGAGAAATAGATCAGTATAAACTTCACAAAACATAAGAAAACTTACATAAATAAGTCATGATTCTGTTGTAGCACAGATGTTGTGTTCACGTCAGTTATCGTTCGTTAAAATGTTTGACCTATTAGATTTACTTGTCTTATATAAGACCTCCCAAGCGCTTCTATTTTTAACTGACAAACGTAACATTTATGCTATATGTAAAACTTCTTTTCCAACGCCTTCTGCTTCATTTGTTTTCAAAATTTAAAATCCTGGTAACGAGTTTGTCTATAAAATCCTTATTTTTATAAATTGGTAACATTACCAACCTCATTCCCAGAAATTCTTATAATTTACGTATATATTAATTAACACGAAGTAATTATCTTGTTTGTTTGTTGTTTGTACAAGATTAAACGGATATCCGACTCTTTAGTGTTAATCAAACGTAACAACTCCTAATTAACAACTGAGACGGCTCAGGTGGTCCATCTTGTAATACTCGCGTTTATTTTGCATCAGAAAAAAAACTGTTCGTAAGAAGGTTATACTTAGTACTTAAAGCTAGAAGAGTAACACTGGATATTGTTGAGTCTAGTTAATGATAAGATACGTCGAAGCAACGCTCTTCAACCTTTTAACAGCGTGTATCGCCATTGTGTATGCGTCATATGCTAATAACATTAAAATCTGTTTTAAAAATATGAAATGTCATCTTTTTTATATTTCCATGATTATCGTACGTGAATTAGCGTATAAGTAAATTTTTGGCTTAATTTTTAAACACTTGCAATAAATGATCAGCAGTAGCGTTATAGGAGTTTCAAAAGACTGGATGTTTTGCTTTGTTATAAATAAGGATATATAAACGGGTTGTTTGAAAAAGAATTGAATCTCGTTCGATTTTCCGATAGTTGTTCACTTCACCCATAAAAAACCCACAAAATATATTAAGGCAAGGCGGCAAATTTCGAAAATTTTCCCCACATATAGGATATTTTTTACAGCTTTATTGTTAGGAAAATGTCAACAAGAAATAAAAGTCGTCAAAAAATGTAGCGTAATAAGTTTTTGGATTTTGTCGCTTTATTCAGATCGAAAGTAAACCACGAAAGTTTAAATTTTCAAAGCTCCTTTTTTTATTAAGAACCTACCTTAGCTACGCGTTTAAAAAAAATAGCACTTTCGGAACCAAACAGATGCGTTTTGGTAAGGGATTGTAGGTACATGTTTTTTCCTTGTTACCCAGGCTGTAATATCAATGAACCCTATTCTTTTTAAAAAACTTGGGCGCAATGCTTCGTTCACACAATTTGATATGCCTGGAAAAACCTAGGTTCTCAGGGTACTTAAGGCCAGTCCTTTTTTATTCGAAGGTCATATTCAATAACTCAAGTTAAGAAGATTGTGGCATAATTTATTGGCCACCATATCATTATATGAGTAAGTAAAACGCAGAATTCAATTTTTCCGAGACATTTTGATGACGTCATATGCCGAAAACGCGCTTTTCCCGCGCTTTCTTTGAAGTGGTTTTCCGCGTCATTGAACAACTACAATTTTTGCGACAAAGGGTGTAAAAGCGCGTCTTACGTAGTCTATTTACAGGATAACCCTGTCGTAAGTTTACATACATCGCCACAATGTCGAAAACGCGCATTCTAGTAAATCTAAAGCTATTTTTTGAAATTGGCAACGTCATATCTTCGTGGAAGGTAAATATTTCAATTTGATACAGAGTATTCGAAAGACACTTGAATTCTGCGTTTTACTATTCATATAATGATATGGTGGCCAATAAATTATGCCACAATCTTCTTAACTTGAGTTATTGAAAATGACGCTAAAATAAAAAAGGACTGACCTTAAGTAGCCCGAGTTAGATTTTATCTTTCATGCCTCCATAATTATATCCCCTTTTTACAAAATTTTTAAATAAAAGGCCTCAGAACACGAGTGAAAATAATTTGATGAAAAATGTTTCGCAATTTACGTTGTTAACTTATGGATGTAGAACAAAAAAGATGGCGAGTATTGGTGTCACTTGCAGAAACATTTCATTATGTTTTTTTGAAGATCATTTTGCTATAGTTACAAATCTTATGTCACAATTGATGTGTGTGGTGTTGGAAGTGTTACAGTATGTGTCTTTTTATGATTGTTGTGTGTGTAACCTTATCATTTGACCTAGAAGTAGGTTCTTTAATCACGTGACCTGTTGCTATGTTTGAAAATCTAGCTTCAAACGTGCTCGCACGTACGGCAAGGCATATTTTATTATGGTGCGTGGTGCCAATTATTTTAAATGGACGAATTTGCCACCTATTTAGCGTAAAACAGATGGCATCTGGGCAGATATACACTCTTGGTTACGTAAGATTTGTTTTCTTCACATGAGACTTGCTCAACCGACCAACAATGATTTCAGATTTCGACGAAGGAAATGTAAACTCGGCGCAAGCAGAGAAAAGCGGATGCAACAGGTAGTCTCACTTAGATTCTTAACATTACTGAATGACAAATCTGGAGGAAAAACATTTATAGTTTATGTCGAACCCCCGTCTCAAAGTTCGGTGTGACTTTTTATTTTGCACGCTTCAAGAGTGTTTGTCTTATCTTTAAGTAGCTGCCAACTTTTAGTGTTTATGTTCCTGTAAACTTTCTTTGCACACCTCCATAAATATTTTTGTGAGCTATAACGTAAAGATTACAGTTTAAAAAATTGTTTATTCACTGTTTCTTACTATTAGAGCGGTCTGTGGAGATTTTTAACCTATGATGTCATTATGACGTCATTTCTAATAATAAAACATTAAAAATTTATTTCATTTTTCATTTTACCAAATACTATCTATTGTGAGGGTTCTTACTATGCCTCAGTCAGGATTTTTAAAGATAAAAATCGTAAAAAAAAAAAAAAAATTGAAAGTATACTTTGTGCGTATTTTGTTACGAAATTTTCCGAACAAAACAACAAAGCAAGACTATACTATCTATCAAAAAAACAACAATTACTTGAGAAGGCTTGGAGTTAGGAGTTGCGCGACCACTCGTTGAAACCGTACATGATTATAGAAAATATTTGTTTCGCTAAAAAGTAGGAAGGCGCATAGAAAAATTTATCCAGAACATTCTCCTAGAAGGTTGTTTTCATATATCACATACACAAGAATTATTGCAGTTATTTTTCACAAAATGCAACTTTAAGATGTAAAAAATTTACGCAGTAACATGACAAGTAACAAATTATAAAAATAATATGCGCTGATATATAACGATGAAGGTCTCAGCATGCCAATGTCAGCAGTCGGAAATACTCAATCAAACAATAGCGTTAGAAATTTAAAAATGGCAGCTATTTACACATTTAACATCTTATAAGTTACCTTAGGAAGTTTACCTGTTGATACAAGAGGTTATTCTGAATATAAATATAATTTAAAACTGTTTTATCGACATTTCCCTGGTAAAATGAGCTATCCTGCCTCGTGTGGTTCAGTCGACATTGTCTGCCATCTTAATTTTCCTAAAGGGAATTGTTGTTGTCATGGACAACGCGCATTGTTTAATAAAGAAAGTTGTGAACCTTCTCAAGAAAAAACAGGTGATTCATTTTTTGCTTTGCTGTTATATAATCGTAAGAATAAGAAAACTATAGCCTGGGACACGCATGCTCATTTGAGCGCTGTCATTTGACTAAAGTTTTTTCAATGCTCTGGAACAGTTAGATTAAAGTTTTTTAACTCCATCCAAATTTTCAGTACAGTAGTTTCTGCAATTCTGTCTAGCAAAGTTACAAATAAATGCTGATAAATGCTGAAATCGCATTTTTGTACGCCAAAATCAAACCCATATGAATAAAAAAAGATTTTAAAACTCTTCCAAACTCCGGATCATCTTTGTCTTCTTCATCCAAACCAATTGGAAAAGCAAGCAGTAGAACTGATATAATAACAGAGATGAAGAACCAAGCCCCAGTTGCAGTACTGTAGTGTTGAAATTACTTGTAATCTCCAATCACATCTGAAATTTCGAAAGCATTTAAGAAGCCAACCATCACACTTGCTGTACCAACTGCTTTGTTTTTGCAAGTTGGTAAAGGATAGATTAGATTGGTTATCACCAACACTGGCATTACTGTTTGTTGAATAAGAAAGGTCTTTCGTTGAACCTCTTTCACCCAGAAAAAAAGCTCTATTGTTATGTTAATTTATTCAGAAAGGCAACATGCCCTAGTATTTTTACGCGCTATGGATATCGGGTCACTTGCTTTCAGGGCATTAAAGTAAGTAAGTAAGATATGTTTTATTTATAGCTTACCGTTACCATGTCAACATTTTTTGTCATTTGGTGCAAACCAGAGCATTATGGATCAATTATAAATAGGATGTAACATAACGTTGAAATGTTGATCCAAGTAAACGAGTATGGCTTTGAGTTGCTAAAAAATATTTAAAGAGGAAGTTAACCGAAAAATTATTTTTGGATATTTGATCTAAGAACCAACTAGTCCATAAAATCACGAACAAATAATGCTTAGTTCCTGAATGTTGGTATAATACTTTGCAACTTTCTAAAATTTACTAGTCGATAAGGCCCGTGGAAAAATCCACTTAGGCAGGGGGAAAATGAAAAAGAGAACCATCACTTGAATTTGGATGACATCTGCGACCCGTCAATACACAAAAATATTTTTCGGAAATTTATTTACCCGTTGCCTCATTGTGTAGAGCTCGAAAATCTGATGGAAATAATGTATAGAATTATGTGCTTTCGATGAACGATTAAAGAGATATAAAGGTTTAAAATTTTTAAGTACGATTTTATTTTAAAAATTTGTATACCCGTTGCCCTTATCTTGAAACGCTGATCAAGAAAATGTATAGGATCATGTACTTTTGACAAACGGTTGCAGAGATATTGGAGTTTATAGGGTCGAAACGGATTCGGGGACGGGTTTATGAAATTTATCCAAATTCAGGTGGCCCCTAGTTACCCACGCGGTGAAAAATGACTTACATCACCACCTCGTTTCCAAGTTATATGGCCTCAAGGTTTAAAGTGCACTGTAATGACTTCATTAATTTACATTAAGATATTGACGTTAAGGTAGTGATATTGACGTCGCGCCGTAACGTTAGAAAATATAACATTTGAAACTTTTTATTCTATCCAGAAATCCCAGCATAATTTTTCTTACCACCAGGAAATCGGAATAGTTAAAAATTACGCTGAGTCTCAAACGATTCTTCTGCGGTCAGAATATTGACCGCGCTTTTTGATTGGTTAATTCTATTGTTCCCACGTAGTCAATATCGGGAAATCTTTTGTTTTGAGCGCAAATGCCTTACTCAGCCAAACAGATATAATAAATTATTGTATTATTTAAGAGGTGAAGACGTGACCACGCCGACTTTGTGCTCATTGGTTGATTGTAATTCGGGGTTTGCTATGAGGTGGATTGGAATTTTAGTGTTTAGGGGAGAATAAAAACAACGTTCGTTTCATTAGTATTAAAGTTTTTCCTGCCAAGACAGACTTATATACACGCTACACTAGAACTTCGTCATCCTCATATCTGTCGATAAATGCGGGTGGGTTTTTCTGAATATCAGAGTCCAAGATGTAAAGGTTCCATCCCAGACTCGTTAAACTTTCTTAATCATTTTATTATCAATGGTAGGCGTTTATTAGAAGGCGTTTAAAAAATATCAGGTTTAAAGTAGGGCGCTTATTAGAGGGAGCAGTTCCTTGTTTATAGTGATCACCAGCCACTCATTAATCTAAAAGCATTC
Organism: Hydractinia symbiolongicarpus; assembly: GCF_029227915.1. Taxonomy (NCBI): domain Eukaryota; kingdom Metazoa; phylum Cnidaria; class Hydrozoa; order Anthoathecata; family Hydractiniidae; genus Hydractinia; species Hydractinia symbiolongicarpus. The sequence continues at coordinate 8,370,193 of NC_079882.1, read as the reverse complement.
AAAGAAATTGTAAATTGAAGCTTTAGATGGATACAGTATTTGGAGAGTGTGAACGCGGTAATTTGTTACATCCCGGGTAAACAAAATATTTTGAGTGTGGAAATCCCTTTGTTGTAAAACAAAAAGCGATAAAAAATTGAATGTTTTTGATGCATTTTATATTGAATTAAATTTAGTTAGTTACGACGGAAACGAGGTAATCGAGAAACAACTAAATGACATTTCCCAATGTATACATAAAATTGAAACTGGGTAAAATCAAAATATTGAACAATGTTTACAAACGTAATAACAATAATGTCTTAAACGATAAAATTTTACATTCTGATTTGCATGGTAAGTTATTATATGTCTGTCTAGAGAAATTACGTTCAGAAATTATCCGTGAGGGACACAATCAGTTTTACAGTGGAAACTTGTGTCCCTGAAAATTGTAAAATCTGTATCATGACGAAACACAGTAAAGATAAATTCATTCAGGGTGAGCGAGACTTTTCTCTAAAACCAAACCAATTGATATAATATCCATTAACTTCCTAGTTGATTTGGAAATAACTAATCGTAGGAACGTTCACATTTTCACAGTAGTCGACAATTTTTCAAAATATTTGATATGTTGCGCAGTTAAGGGGCGGACAGCTTTAATAGCCAGTAAATGTATATTTGATTATTTAGTTATATTCTAACAGAGATCCATCTTGTGAAGCCAAACTTTTTATTCCATTCAGAAAACCAAGCATAATTTTTTTACCACCAGGAAATCGGAATAGTTAAATATTACGCTGAGTCTCAAACGATTCTTCTGCGGTCAGAATACTGACCGCGCTTTTTGATTGGTTAATTCTATTGTTCTCACGTAGTCAATATCGGGAAATCTTTTCTTTTTAGCGCGAACTCATCCGAACAAATATAATAAGTTATATGTTACCAGAGATTCATCTTATGAAGCCGAACTTTTTAAACATTAGGTGTTAAAAAAGTCTGTACAATGGTCAGTGGTTGAATGAAATGTTCTATGCTTGCAGCACATAAATTTATTCAAGTACAGGAGAACTAATGTTTGGGAGAAAGTTCAGAATTCCGTTAGATAATATATATGGAAATAACGCCGATAAAGATACATACGGAATTCAGCAATTCAACCAAAAGTTAGACACAATGTTTGAAATGGCGAGAGTACCTATGAGTACTCGACAAGCAAAAAGCTTGACGTGTTATGATAAAAAAAGTCTACGACGATATGTTAGTAAATATATGTAAATATATGTAAGTAAACTATTTAGTTTACTTGCATTTACTACGTATATATTATATGAATCTTGTAACTTTTATTAAAGGGGGAATGGGTTGTTGTGTGCTTTCAATACCTTATTTTTGCCCTTGGTACCCAGCCCTCTTGAGGGACTGTACAGAGTACGTTGGTTTCTTGATGATACCAGTGACGTATGCTTTTTGTTTACATCTATATGACAAAAGTGGAAATAGGTATCATTATTATGAAGAAATATGTACTTTATGACACTTAGAACATACACACACCAATTGAATAATGCCGAATATGTTTTGAAAACAAAAATATTAAATTCTCAAAACCATCTCTTTATTTTTACCGACTTTGTTTTGACCGCCCGCGCGTAGTATACCAATCACGACACCTGATTCCTTATAAAACCATTCCAGATTTTCGCGACGGGACGAAGGCCATTTTGACTTTGAAAGAAGTCGTGTGGTAAGTGTGCGGTTTGTAGGCCTGTTTGACCTTTTTGTCTTCTAAAAACTTTTATTTTTGTAATATTTTTTTCTGTTTGTTTTTAATGTTAAGCTACGTAAAGATCTTAAACGCACCAGTTTTAGGATTTTTGGCTAGGAACGAACATTTTTAAGGCTAGCTAGCTAAAGCCTTATTTTGAGACTGTGGCTATTTAGCTACCTCCTTAGCTATATCTTTGACTAAAAAGTCAAAGTAGGAAATCGCAGTTTGGCTACAAAAATATTCTTAAAGCAATAATTCTTATGCTAAATGCAGTTACCTATGTAGTTACATATTTTATTATTTTCCTGAAAACTTTTTCTGCGAATAAAATAGCTGAGCGATTGTTTTAGCTGGACGGGTAAGGACAGGCTGTTCCCTGTGTTTTTATTTAAACCGCAGTTGCAATGAAGTTTTTTTGGAAAAGGGTATTACACTTATACGCCTGTTCAACTCTGTTTAATTGTACTAAGCACTTAGTCCAGTATTAACAACAGACTGTTTTTTTGGAAAAGACTGTTACGGCTGTTGCTTTCTTGGGAAATATATTCTGCAAAATAAAAAAAATGTTGGCTGACTCTTTTTGCTATGACGAGGTAACAACGGGTTGTGAACCGTGTTTTTATACACTCTAACAGGCGGAAACCTCTGATTAGCGGACACCTTGATCATACACCAGCCGTTTTCTGGTCAAAGTCTCATAAAAAGCTTTTCAAAAAGCGAACACTTAATTAGCGGACACTCTATTTAGCGGACAATATTTTATGCACCAAAGAGCAAATATGGATTTTATTTCTCTCCAATTAGCGGACAGTCAAATCAAAAGCGAGCAAAGAAAAATAGACAAAAATGAATAATTCATGAAATAGAGAAATGTATGTTCTAGCGCAGTCGCGTGCGCGCAATGCCGTGACGTCACAGCAAGTCAAAACAATTCCTAATAGTCACCGCACCATCCAAGACCTATAGTGATCATCATCATCCAATACCTAGTCCCTATTATTCACCACAATGACGTCATCAAGATTGTAGCGCAATTCTCTAAAAATCAACGCGCATACAGGGGAAGTTCCCTAATGATACTAATATTCATCAATAATCAACGCATGCGCAGTAAAGATGGAATTTCCCTGAGGGAAATAACTGCGTTAGTTTTGACCGCTATAAAATCTTCTGACAATGTTAAAATTTTATATAATAAAGAATGAACACACGTACGGTGAAACAATTACGAAATATCGCAAAAGGTCGTGGATTAACAGGGTATTATAGACTACGTAAAGCTGAATTAATTGCCTTATTAGAGGATGATATCACAAGCCATGAAAATTGGATCAAGGCCGTTGAAAATAATCCCCATATGTTAGAGCATGTACTGGATCAATTTAAAACGCAGGGCATGTGTGACAAGGCTGTTGAAAAAAGTCCACGCATGCTCAATATATATCGGATCGTTTCAAGACCCAGGACATGTGCAATAAGGCTGTTGAAAAGGATCCTGAGGTACTCGAATATGTGTAACGGGGCATGCGCGACAATATATGTCCAATATGTAGCTTCGGACCTTGTTAAAAAACTGTATAAAATGGTACTCTGTTACTGGTGTTCTGTGGAATTGTGCGATGATAACATAGGCGTCAGGTGCCCCATGAGATACAATCCGCCGCAGGTTAGTACAAAACATAAGACGGAATCTGAATTTTTTCATGTGATGGAAAACATGGCTGCTCTTATAAGCGAACATGACGACGGTGACGGGTATATGTACGAGGGCTACTTTTGTAGTAATGCGTGCTGCCTTGCTTATGTGGAGGAGCGAAAGGTGTATGACAGCGCATATGAAATGTCGTTGTAGTTGTTGAAAAGGCGTTATAAAGGAAGTCCCGCACCGGACTGGAGACTCAGATTTGGGGGCGATTTGACACAAAAGGAATTCCTGGCATTGGTTGACAGTTAATAAAAATGTGTATTAACTGTCAATATAGTTTGAAAAGTATGTTAATCATGATCTTCCTTACCGCCATTGGTCTCTCCCTACCATTTGCAACCCTAGCATGCGTACAGGAGGAGGGGTCTAATGAACGGAGAATTAAGGATTTGGAGGCTCTTCTGGACTTCCTAATAAATGAATGAGCATTGTAATGACTGTGAAGGGGTACTCGATCCATATGATAAGAAGCTGTGGATGTAGAATCGTGGTAGGTCGTTAAATGCTATCCTGGTACTTGCGTATGTACTATGACATGCAATCTTTCAAAATATAATAAACAAGATGCTGAAATTTGAGAACGAGCTTGTTAAATCTAATATATTCTATAATTTTGCTGCTACATTCACAAACTTCGAAGATATTAATATAGAATACCTGACGGTATCGGATGCCATGCCTGCCAATGGAGGTAAGGAAAAACATTATGTGGTGGGATATCATACACAGGATCTCGTGGTTGCCTTTAGGTAAAGACGCCCAAAATCTGGTCCCCGAATGGGGTGACTAAATATAATGCTAATGCATCACTGACAATGAGTCTAGATTTTGAAGACTATCCTGATTGGGTTGCTAATTATCGTTAAATATGGTCAAAGGTCGTAGAGTTAATTTCCGAGCAATTAACGAGAGAGCCTGTAAAAAAGGATCGTTATGTGAGTGCTAAGCCCCAATATTACAAGGACACAATTACCACCAAGTTCTATGGTATGCCGGTACCCTACGATGAGCCCTGCCAAGCCAGCGCTATTCTAGCCTTTTCGTCTGTATACGTACAAGGTAAAAAACACTACCCCCAGACACACATCACAGAATGTCGGCATAAAGACTTTAAAAAGGAGTGGTTACTAAGCAAGGATTAAAAAAAATATATTTTATAGGCTCCGTATGACCTATAAAATGTACACAAAATTAAGGCCTATATTCAGGTGGGGACTCTACATAGTGCTTGCATACTGTACAGATGGCAGTTTTTTTAAAATTTTGTTCTTCCCCTCCTCCCTGCCCTTGGCAACCAACAACATGTACCTTTCTTTTTCACGGCTAATTAGGCTAAACTCATGGTCACTGATAACGTCATTTTCCATTACCTTGCTGATCAGATCTACAATCGAGTTTAGTAGCCTTTTACTATCATGTTTTTTAGACTTAACACACAACCGTTTAGAGCCGTTCCAGAGACCAGCCTGCACTATTCCAGCGGCAATCGCGAATCCCCCCATGGCACAGCCTAGGGGAACCCCCAAACCTGAGGCCATAGTTCCAATCCCAAGCCCTGACGTAATCACACTTACGCCAAGCAGACCATGATCGCAGAAGCGTACCCATGTATTATGCATTTTGAATTTTTTTCTAAGTCTATTCCGCTCCTTTATTTCATCCCGGAGATATTATTCTATCTCCTCTTTTTTTTATGAAAATTTGTCCCTCATCCTGATCAGAGCCTCGCGCAGGTGTACCCGGAAAACTCGGATAAATCGGTTGTATGGCAATACGTACAAGTATATTTTGACAAGTATTGACATAGCCTCAAGATACAAAGTAGCAAGACCCCTGCGTACCAAAAAAGCTAGCGAAGTCGCCGACATGATCAAATATATTTACAAAGTGGGACCTTTACACAACCCCAAAACCTTTCAGTGGGATAATGGTAGTGAGTTCAAATCTGACGTAATAAAACTACTGGGGGATAAGGGTGTTGAGATCAAGAGGGCTACCACGATGTACCACCATACGTTCACGGCTTTCGGCGAATCGTACATCAACTCTTTGGATATTGATTTTCGTCTTTCGTGTTCACAAATCTCACTTCCCCCACAGTCCCTGCAACAGGATCTCGCCCTTTGATGGGGACATATTTGACTACCGCCACAATCCCTACAATATGCCCACCCTTTGATGGAGGCAGTTGTTACGCCCTTGATACGCCCTTGCTTTATCCAGACAGCATATGCATATCGGTTGACCTTTTCCCTTAGTTCTGAAATTTCTAAAGATAAGGAGAGTTTACAGTTTCAGCACTTACATTTTCCTTCCATATTGATTCGTTTTTGCCTCCGAGGACAAACACGAGTTGTGCTCACTCCAAAATATTCCAAGCTCCGGGATATTCAAGCCTTAAGTATAGACATGCATGTTTGGACCTCTTCAGACAGGCTTTTATATCATCCCAGTCGGGGATCATGTTGGTTTCTCGTCTATCATTTTCATATCCGAGCGCTCATGAGGAAACCAGAGGAAGAGCTGTTTCTTCTGTCTCCTCAGATTCTTGGGCAGAGCAGTATACGATTAAGTTAAGAGCCATAAACTATGCCTACAATGCCTACCGCTGATAGAAAGTTCAAGTAGGGATTGTCGACGTTTATCTAGGCCCTCGTTGGCAATGACGTCATCAATCACAAACAACGTCTCTTCGCCTGCCATTAATGAGGATAGTTTCGCAACCCATTCGAAAAGTTGGTCCTTGGGGTCTATCATAAATACATAATCATCCCTCCACAATGAGGCTCTTTCTAGGCATGTAGTGTCCCACCGTATAGTCGGGCATAGAATGACAATATTGTGGAAGTGTCCCTAGTATTCATTTTCAAGGATGTTCAAAGCACTTTGTGTCTTGCCACAAGACGTCGGATCTGTAAATATTGCTGAATGCGGTACTCTTACAACATCCAGCATTTTTATTTCAATATTCGCTCCACTTTTGATTATAAAATTTTGGTTATACTCCAAAGCATGACCCACATGCCCATGTAACTGCATGGTTATTCACCAAGGATCCCTGACAGGCAGGTAGAGCTTAGTCCCTCGAGTCTTGTATTCGAGGGGTGGTGGAGTATACCTTAACTTACCCCTCAGGCATCGCTATACCTTACGGTACCTTTCAACGAGCCTTGCCTTCTCCGGTTCCCCCATTGCGGGGGAAGCGATAAGTTCGATATACTGAGGTATAATGTTGTATGTGAACAGGGTATACAAAAGTAGGTAATTCTTATCCTGCTGAAACCCCCTAATTTCTTTATCAATAGTAAGGGGATTAATCATTTCAACGTCTTCGATGTCCCTATTTTTACGAGTCGCCCGTCTCCGTTTGGCCTTGGCTAGGCAGGCCAAGCAGGTCTGGGTTCGGCTATTGCCCCTGATTTTGAATCAATCGAGGTATAATATATTTTTGCAGATGCTACAGCATCTGATCTCCATTTGTTATAACATATTGTGCCCGCCGTAATGCATTGGTGACTTCGGCAAGCGTTGGGCGGTTAAACGTTTCATCGTATCTGAATCGTACCTTGTTATTAACATGTCTCCCATAATTTTCCCAGGTATATCTCTCATTAAACTGGGCCTGGATATGGTCCTGTAGGAGAATTATTAGTTCGTATAAGGGTTGCATGTAAATGCGACGTTTGGCATTGCCTTTTGATACTCTCCCAAGATCAAGGCAGGGAATGAATTTTTGTCAGCTGCCCTTTACCCTTTGCCTTGAACTGGTTCAATGGTAGGGTTTTTAAACATTTATGGCAATGTTTGGCCTCCTCTTCCATTATTTTTATTTGTCCTTAGGACAAACACGAGTTTTTACTGGACATTTATTTTGGAGGTATCAGTGTTTTTTGTACCATCCTTGCTTAACTGCATATTCGTCGAACAGAATCACTGCACTCATATACCCTGCTAGTTTCAAACCATCCTCAATGTCCATCTTAGCACCTGGTATGGAAACCCCCAAGGTTTTCTTTCCACCCATGGCGATTAGTATCGTGTATGAAACGACTCTTTGGGACTTTGGTCCCATATTTTCATCATGTTTGCTTGTTGCCATTTATAATTAGGTGTTATTATTTTTAGCAAAAATTCATTGCATGCTGGGGATAGGCCGGGTTTTACCATGCTGAGGCTCCGGATTATCCACCGGCTTATTGGGCTCATTTTTAGCCTTCCAAACATATACCAAACCCCGACACCTATAGCAATCACAGCTATCGCTCCGATTCCATAGATGTGACACTGCCCATCGACTTGCTAGAACCTACCGCAGGTTCCTTATCCTCCTGTGAAGGTTCTTTGCCCACGTTCTTTTTTAAGTCTGCCTTGTTCTTTCGGTTCCATTCGGCAAGTCTCTTGCCTGCAGCAACACGACCCTCATTCTTCGATGGTTTTGTTCTTATAACTCTCTCCTCTCGTTTTTGTTGTTCTTCACTCATTCATCTTATGATGCCGTCTCCTCCGTCGTATCCGCCTCCTTCCCAGCATCCTTCTTTTTGCTGATATGTCAGACTGTATGCCCAACAATTAAAATAGACGCAAGATATTTGTCAGATGTACAGTAGACCAGTATACTCAAGTTCGCGAAGGAGTCTTTAATAATAGGGTCATCCTCAATATCCTTTCTTAGCTCCTCGACACTGTCAATATCCACAAAATTCCCTATCATGTTGGCATATAGGCTTATATCATGGGTTGACAGAGCTTTTGCGGTCTTTTCTCCCTTCTCCTGAAGTTCCCGTTGTACATACTCTGTATGTACCTTGTCGATAGCCTCCTCTGGGACCTTGTTGACAAAGGCCTTCGTACAATTTCTGGGCAGGAGATGCCCTTTGCCCTTGCGTAGGGCCTCCCTCAAAGCATGGCGTTTATTGATGGGCTTTTCAATATTTTAATATTCTGCGGAGGCATTGTCGAATACTTGTGCAATGTCGGACATTCCTTTTATTATACGTCGATATATGAGGAAGCAAAATGCGATCAGGGCATAGGACATGAGTATGGCTATATACAGACATGCCTCAATTTTATTCCCCTGTGGACGCTAGGTGGTAATGGCCTCGCAAGCGTTTTAATTTGATCTGGTTGTACAACCCGCTTATCGTCTGGCCTGTTTAGTGTTAACTTGTTCACCTCTTGCGTGTATACCTTATGGCCCTTGTTTTGGGTTAGCACTTGTCTCTTGTAGACGTCAACGCCCTCTTCCAGACATCGTTGATAGTCATCGAAGGTCATCGACTTCTTGGCGACACACCTTTCGCTTTCCTGTCACCGCCCTCTTTTGTAAGGCTCTTGTAAGCATATAGCTTGGCCCTTAGGGTGACGAACTCGGTCATGATTTTGCCACCTAATTCGTCCTTCATCAAGCCTACCACCTTCTTGTTTTTCCCTATTGGGAGGGGCCTTCCATCATCGGGATTATAGGCACTTGTATCGAAGCTTGCTTCAATATTGTTGGCTATATCCTTGTAAAAGTCGTGGGCTCGAATGTGGTATACGAATTATTCCGTCTCCATGTAACAGATCTGCAACTTGCTACCGTACTTACGCTGCATGAAATCGTAGTGGAACTCATACATGACATATCCAGGATGGCCTGGCCTATATACGCCGGCTTATTCATCTTGACCTCGGTCTTGCCCATTTCAACGCCTATCAGATGCTCGTTGAACCTGCTTCCACCCCTGAAATTAAGCTTCATCACAAGCTTCGTGTACTTGTCTTCGTTTGTAACCAGCTGAATATTGCAGTGATTTCTGATATTTTCCATGGTCTAGCTAAATACTGAGAGGTTCATCAGCTTGTAAACGTTTTTCTCAAACTCGTTTTTGGCAGCCGTTCTCAACTCGTGTTGTTACCTATATAGCCAGCAAGCCATGCCTTCTGGTTGAACCGGATGACCCTGCGCACTTTCTGCAATTTAACCCCATGTTTTATAGCCTCATTTAATGCCCCGATGTGTGCTACATATTTCCGCTTGTCCCCCAAATTTGGTACCAATTTCTCAACCTTGTGGACCATCGTGCGCTCGGGTAGGAACGGCAGCTCATTATGTTTATCGTGCAATCTCTCTGGATAATCAATATCAACCTCTAGGATATACCTATGCTTATTATCGTCGACGAGCTTCCCGATCCGCCTTTCATTGAATGCCTTAACATTCCGCACCCATTTAAATCCATCCGTGGGAAGGTCTTGACGCATCGCCCAGCCATACAAGTTATTCGCGTCGAGGTACTGCAGGTAGGAGGATTCAACCTCTGGATCGTACTGCTCTCCCATGTACTTCTTATTGGCTTTGGCATACTGGTGTACGGCCTGGGTGTACCTCCTCGGATACCTTTTTCGAACATCAATAACATGTCAGGGTCCGTAAGGAGTTCTAGCTTGATCCCGGTAAATTTCAGGGCTGCCTTCCATGCCAACCCGGGTGCGGAGTAGAAATGGGCGGGATCAAGGCTGTAATTGTCCAAGCAGACGCCTTGAAATGTCTCGAATACGTCGGCCAACAAAAGGACGTCTATGGTCAGGTATATGTCATAGTAGTCATCCATAGTAACATTATCATCCTCTGGGGTAATGACATCCCATACCTCTTTTGCATAGGCATAATCCCTGTCGTTGATGCCCTTCATATTGAGCTTGCTGTAGAAGGCCTTCATTGGAGGTAGCTCCAACTCCTCAAATCGCTGCCATCCATCCGTGTACTCGTAGGGGTACACGCCTTTTCTCAGCATCAGCCTGAAGATATAATCTTTGTCTATAAATTTGTCCATGGATGGTACATTTGCCTTTACCTGGTCCTTATGAAGCTGCTTTGTGGTATTTGAGTCGCAATTTTTACACCAAAACTTTACCATGTATTCGGTGTCTATGCTCTGGAATTCCAGGCATGTATCTGCACACTGCTTACATTTCATACCTGCGGCGTTTTTTCCAATGAGGTGACTTGCCAATTTATAGAGGCTTGATACCATGAATCGGCAACTTTCGATAAACCGTATCTCTATGATCTTTTACTTTTCCCCGTCACCATATGCCATACCTCCAAGGGGTACTTGATTTTAACATTGAAGCTGATTTACTTCTCTGTATTCTCGGCGATGCACCCAATGTCCTGAGTATCATATTTTTCACCTAATTCCTTTATGAACAGATGTGCGTCATACCCCGATATGGAATATCACGGGTATATGGTTAGGTATCTTATACTTCAGATTACAGCTGTTATACGCCGCGCCCCTATACAGCCCGGTATAGTGGCAATGGTCCCGACTTTATGATTATTCTTGCTGTCATCGAAAGGTTTCAGACAGATAGGGCATTTCGATGCCTCGTCATGTTCCCTTTTTAGGACCTCTGTTAGAGGCAACATGGGTTGCTGCGGGTAGGTATTATAGAGACGTTTCACCTCATCCTCCAAATGGTTAACGAAGCGGGCAACGCATTTCTCACCCCTATAGACTTTTAGGGGATCTGGTACATTCCCATAGGCAAATGTGCTATACATGCACCAGCCGGATGGTACATGCTTGCTAAGCTTCTTGGTCTTTTTACCTCTTGCATATTCCATCGGTATCAATAGACTCTAGAAATCAGCATATATAATATAACCATTTTTCAGCCTCTGTTGGCATTGTAATCTTGACTTCCCCATGATCGATGCAGTACCTATAATGCTTTTCCTTCTATTCAATTGTTGGGAAGGCCTGTAAGCAATTTAGGCAGAAGTGCATTTTTGCCGTATTTTTTGAGGTATCACTACCCAGGAGCCGCGAGAGGCTTTTGACAGCTGTGTAGTGAGTCTTTTTGTCATCTGTAAGGAGGAGTAGATTCACCCGCTTCTTACGTCCGTTGTGCGTTGACCTACTTAAAATGTTTATCTTCTTCCCCGTTATATATAGGACGTTTACCGCAATCTCTTTATTGTCTGGAATTTGCTCATGCACTTGGTACTCGTCAGGAACTCTATACCTTCCCAATTATAGAGGTCTACATAAGACCTCAGCTTGCTGATTCTTTGTGGATCTATTTCAATCTCCTCATAATGTAGACCAGCGATGATGCCCCACCTGAAACACTCCTCATCCTCATTTTTTGGGTTAATGATGGCCTTCTTGGAGCCTATCCATTTAGGTCCTTGTATATATGATGAACCCCTTGTTAACCTCAATTTGTGGAAGTCCACATCGAGGTGTGAAATTTGGGATATTGTAGTGCAGGATTTTCCACGCCTGTTTTGATCTAGGCGAACATCCTATCCAGCATGTCATCCACGTCGTTACCCTGGAATGCCGAGGCCATATTAGTATGAAAGACCTTTTTCACCTCAATGTTCTCCTCATTCTCATTAGCCCCTTATCCATAATGACAGCTGTACCTTCGCTGACCCCATATCTTCTGCATGGTCTCAAACAAGGTTTATACGTTTGGCCGCACCTTCCCGATATACCCGTCAACGTCGGCACCTCCTATACCGGGAATTCGGAAACTCCGGAAGGTCCTGTGAAGAGCATGCTCATTTTCCTGCGGTGTAAAATCTCGTCCCGGCTGATTGTGGGGATTATGGATATCTTCCAAATAGTCTTCCCCGGCCTCCTGTTCGACTTCATCATGTAGTGTAGGTCTTGTGTTTGCTACCCTACTATAGAATCCCACAACCGTACGTTTAAGGATCGCATATGCACCTTTGACCCCCTCTTTTATAGGCCTTGGAACAGCTTCCACAAGCCAGTTGTACTATTCCTGCATCTTGGATTTCACGATCGATCGATTTTTCGACATTTTCTGTTTCTCGAAAATATCCTGGGCCTCCGGCGTTGGTAGTATGGTTACCGGCCTTATTGGCTTTCGTTGTCCAACCCTTCTGGGTGGCCTCTGTGGCACATCCAATAAGGCAATTAATTTAGCTTTACGTAGTCTATAATACCCTGTTAATCCACGACCTTTTGCGATATCTCGTAATTGTTTGACCGTATGTGTGTTCATTCTTTATTATATAAAATTTTAACATTGTCAGAAGATTTCATAGCGGTCAAAACTAACGCAGTTATTTCCCTCAGGGAAATTCCCTCTTTACTGCGCATGCGTTGATTATTGCTAGAATCTTGATGACGTCATTGTGGTGAATAATAGGGACTAGGTATTGGATGATGATGATCACTATAGGTCTTGGATGGTGCGGTGACTATTAGGAATTGTTTTGACTTACTGTGACGTCACGGCATTGCGCGCACGCGACTGCGCTAGAACATACATTTCTCTATTTCTTTTCAGATGAAGTAGACTGGAAAGTAAGCTCCCTACAAAATGTGTAGAAGAATATATTCGAAAGTAGTCTGAAAATATAGAAGAGACTTTATCTGATGACGACAACGAAGTTGATGATAATTCTGTGATTTAAAAAAGCGCTAATGCTTGACGAGCTTATAGAACTAAACGATCTCAATAGAGAGGAAAGAGAAACTCTTTCCATCACTGAGGAGAGACCAGACATCGTCAAGATAAATAGCAGAAAACAATAATTAATTAAAGACGTTTTAAAATAACATCTTTATTCATTTATGCATCATTTGTTGAAATTTGTTTGAAAGACTTTAAAGGTCTGTAAAGATTGAAAGTTTGGTTCGTTATCATTATGTTAATATTATATTATCATTTGTTATTTTTCTTTTGTGATAAAGCGGCTTTATTTTCTAATTTGCGGCTTAAAATGTTAAACTTTCCAGAAAGAGGATACTTCAAAAAAAGCGGACACTTTCGTCATACACCGATGGTGTCCGATAATTGGAGAGTATACTGTATTTTGAAAAATAAATTAGACCTAAAACACTATATATATAACTTCGTTGCGGGAATGTTATTTTTGAAAAATATGTTACAGTCGCAAAACTATAATGGTGTATGCGCTTCACTTGATTTTCGACATATTATATACATGTACTAAAGCACTACGGCTTTTATTAAGCGCTCCACAGATTGTTCACCACCGGGTCACACATTTACTTGTGGCCTAAACCGTCGTTCGACGTTGGCTCTTCAGGCTAGTCTCTTTAAATAATAGCAGTATTCCGTCTGCCTGTTTGTGCGTGAGAAAAAGGTTGTGCTATGGAAACACGAAATATACGATATATCCACGGGATACCGACTTAAAAAACATGTTTATCGAGAAACTTGTGCTCTAGCCTCACTTTTTCCATTACTACGTTTCGCAAGTGGTTGTAAATAAATATACACAAGAATTCCTGGAAAACTAAAAATATTTCTCAGAATAAAAGAATATAGATACAAAGAATTCCTTGGGAAATTTATTTTTAAAGAAATACAAAGATCGTTGTCGAATACATCGCATTGCATTTTTCTACGAAAAATAAAAACCTCATTAAAACTTTAGGTGGGTGTTTTCTTTTTCTAACTGAATTGGATTTAATGCATCAAATTTACGCTAAAATAAATGCAAAGTAGAATGTGAGGAGTTAATACCAGCAATACAAAGTTGGCTTTGTATCGATTTTGACCAAATTGCGTGAAAGGACTTGATGCAGAGCTTGTGACAGGCTCATGATGTAAAATAAATCTCATACAGTAGTAGAAAGATTGACAATTTTCTTCATATCCTTAATTAGCAGCTAGAATCACTTTTTGATGACTCACTTGAGCAACAGCACTCCTTAGATATTAAATAAATACTTATACATGCTGAAATTGCATTTTTGTATGCAAAAACTAAACCCATTGCTAACGAATTTTCTTTATGCATTACGATGCTTCTCAAAACACAAAATGAAACATCCGTAAAGATCAAAGAAACTATAGATTTTAAAATTCTGCCATCTCTGGGATCATCTTCGTCCTCTTCATCCAAACCAATTGGAAAGGCGAGTAATATGATTGATATTACAATAGAGACAAAAAACCAAACTTCAGTTGCAGTATTGTAGTGTTGAATATATTTGTAATCTGTAATGACGTCTGAGATATCAAACGCATTCAAGAAACCAATCATAACACTGGCTGTACCAGCAGCTTTGTTTTTTTTTTCACGTACTGGTAGAGGATATATTAGATTGGTCATTACCAGAACTGGCATAACTGTTTGCAGAATAGCGAAATCCCAATCAGGAACATCTTCATTCTAAATATGTTTACTATATGCTTAATAAAGTTAAAAGAATCCTGATCTAGCCAATCTCGTTTACTTTTTCAGTCCTGAGAACAGGTAGGAAAAGAGAATATATATACCAGCAGAAGATAAGGCAGGTTATGGTTACCCGCGACCGTTTTCAATATTTTTTTTGTAAGTCGTAGAAATTAATGTTTATTTATTAACTTGTAACTTATTTATTGCAGTCTAAATTAACACCAGTAAGAATTTACGCCCACTTAATTAACGCCTAATTAATTTGAAAACCACGTTAATTAATTTATTTTTAAAAAAGGAAGAATTAAGCTTGAGTCCCGTGCAAGCCTGCTTACTTAATTATCAACCTAAATGTTGTTACAAACAAGTTTCTAATAAAAAAAAACATGTATCGCACTTATACACGTGCAAAACAACCCATATATGAAATCCCTATTTGAAGTCACCTAAACTTTCATATATTGACAGATAGTATAAATTTAAACATGGCCAAGTAAAATTTTTAAACTAAAGTTATTATTTTTTATAGGAGACAAGGAAATATTTGAAAAAATGTGCAGCTCTAAGCACTGGGCGAAACCGTGGAGAAGGTCAAACTAGTGGTTTATTTAAAAAAAGAAAGCAAAGGTAACACTTCATATTGAAATAAATTTGAAATATTTACCTTTTTGATGTCATTTGTCATTTTATTCAAAGCAAAACAGTATGGACCAATCATACAGATGATGAAGCATAAACCTGGGACATTTATCCATGTTAATTTGTACGGCTTTGATTCGCTAAAAAAGAAGAACACTGTCACACTGATCAAAAAATATTGTAGCACACTACAACGACAACAACTCACTAATTACAAGAATGCCAGGCGATAAATGTCTGTACCGCAAATGTAACCAGGAACCACAAAACAGCCGACAAAATAAATATCCAATTGTCATCATAATCTTCTTGCTTTAAAAGTTGTACGCATAAAACAATTGAAAAAGCAAGCCACAAAATGGGAACTAAAAATATACGGGTTCCTTCTAAAGCCATATCTTCTTCATTAGGTTTTAATATTCCACAACTGATTTTTATTAATTCTCTTCTCTTGAGAAGCTATGGCAGGATGATATTAAAAAAACTTTTAATTATTTTTTATTTACCATTTCTATTGATGTATATGAATTTTCTAGAAATTCGGGAAATTACCGTTATATATAATCTGTCTGAAATTTCTGTAACGATGAATGTTAAAAATTTCACGCACCTTAGACTCCGTCAAACGTACCACATCGGCATGAAATACGTATCGGATAGATATCACCACGCTTTGCAAGTGATATAGCATCTATCGGATAGGTCTCACTGCCATAATTTTTTAAGGTGTTCATATTTTACAGAATACATGAACGAAGGAGTGTCGTATATCTCCATCTTACAGCTGGAAATAATAATTGCACCTGATTAATACACACAACACGCGTTGTATCCTGCTCTTGCATTTTAAGATAATGCTTATATCTATATTATGATACCCGTAACGTCTGCCTGTCTAAAGAAATATAGTTTTGTACAAATTACTATCGGAAGTCGGTATTCTTTGATCTTTGCTAAGCTATTGCCAAATCAAATCAAAACGTTTTGATATTATTCGTAGCTAAACTAAGCTATTTTTTTGCTTCTTGTAATAATTATTCAATAATTTTCAGAACAATACACTATTAATTATTTTGTTAAGTATTCTATTTTTAGGCACTTGGCCTAGTCATTGTTAAAGTAACATAATTACACAAAAAAAACTTAAGACGTCGGCCACTCCGTAATAACGTTAAAATTTATACATACTACATAGATTTATGTTTGCAGTGTCTGACAATGGACAATTGTTTCGCATGTGGATCAACACTTCACGAACGCAAAAAATATTAATTTTTTCTTCAAAATACTAAACACAACGTTCAGGTCAGTGACCGGGTGCGCATTAAACGTCTTACGTTTTCCAGCTTTCTATCTTCATACCAACCAACGTCAGGAGTAAATTAAGTCGCCGTGTATATTTAGTTTAAAATCTATTAGCTGTTTTGATGTATAAGAATATCAAAATTTTAACCAGGCTGGTCATTCTTTGTTTCTATTTTGACCTATTGTGTTTAAGCCTATTGTTAAGAAAAATAGAGATAAATGAAAAAACAATTAAGAAAAAAAATAATGGACAGCTCGGTTTAAATTTTAAAATTCTTATAAAAAGCGTGTGTACCGTGAACAATCACATCTTTCAGATCGTTTCCTCATAAAATAATTTTAATAATAATCACAATATCGCTGGTGGCCCCATATAGTTGCTGTAAATGTGCGCAAACTTAATGGCTACATCTAGACGTCTTAAGATTTCATTGTGTAAAAATGTTCTTTTAGCAACTGACTAGGCAAAGTAGCATACACAACTTTGGTTTTCAACAACAGAATTGAGTGTGTCACAACTGTGGATATATTGTAGTTGCATCTTTTTAATAGCGAGATTTAATTACTATTGACACAGGATAAGTGTATACTTATGCATTTTGTTGGAATTCTGTTTTCTTCCGTATTTTTTTTTAAAAAAACAAGCGTACTGACATAATTTTTCGATATCAAGATACCAAGACACAGACTTTTTTCCTTAATTATTCTGTCAACAACGGGATGGACTAATTCGAAAGCTTACTGTTATAGTGAATTTAAAATATCCAGCATGCAAATGTTTTAAATCAACACAAAGCTTGTTTTCAGGTTGAGCAAAACTTCTCTGTTTTGAGCATTTCGTTATAATGTGTGCAATTCATGATAATATTTTTTTGACTTTTACAAAAGTATTTCAAGAAGTACTAAGTAATAATGCGGAGGCATCCTTTGTGGAACCACTCACCACAGACACCACATTCTACAATAAAATATATTTCTTTTGACATTGCAGAAATTACGTTTGCAGACAAACACAAAATAACTCTCGTGAGAACTTGATCTACTTGCATCGCTTTATGGGCTTTTTTGTGAGATTTGCTGGAATTCTGAGGATAAATTGTTTTGCAAGCAGGTTACACCAAGTGCTTTCTCATCTTTTCTGGATCATACGCTCTTTTGGCAGGATTACAACCGAAAGATAAGTCAACAATAAAAGCGAGAGCGAACAATCTACAATCTACACCATTCTGCTGCTACTGACAAGGTTGTAAACATAATTGAAGTGTTGATGAGTGAGTTTTCACGAGCGAACAAATCAGAAAACGTTACTGATGTCATTGTGTAAAGAATCGTGTATCTCAACAATGTTGTTTTTATTCGGACTGTGACCCAGTGACAATCTCGATGTTGAATGGCAAGTTTGGCAGATGATTTCAGATAGAGAGATAGATAGAGACAGCCCAGAGCCTGGACGCTCCTAAGTTTTTATTTTCTCGAAAGCCAATGAAGATGCTTCATTTTAATCTTTGCCAACTTAACGACCAATCCGAACAGAGTTTGTGTACTCTTCGTGTGGCCAGAACATTCTGTGTACAGCTATGACTGAAAGTGCTAACATTTCGTTGTTCGCCTTTTGCTGGTTTGGTTGGTCGTTGCGTGGTAGCTTTATGGATTCAGCTGGGGAGCTAAACACTATTCTTTAAATTGGTGTATTTTATCAGGTAAAAATTATTTTAGTTACAAGTGAGAGAAGTGAGCTGGCTAGCTAGCTATCTCAATTTTTGGTGCTGACTTGGGCCTCCTTTTGATTGGCGCTGACATAGCTACCCCTTTCTATAGTCGTGAAGTTACTTAGCTATCGAGCTAGCTATCTACATAAAATAGTGCTATGATTAGAGCGTCTTTTTTTCTTAAAGAGCCAGCAACAAGAAAACTTTGTCCTGCTTTGCATAATATTTCCATGGCTAAACACCCAACTTCTGTCAGATAAAATCAGATAAAAAAAATATATTCGTGTACAGGATTTTTTTATTGAAGAAAAATTGTCGAAACGTGACAAAAGTTTATTGTTGCTTGCACTGAACTACGTCTTTTTAATGTTTTTTCTTGCAATCAGAATAGTGTTATTGTTTAATAATACGACATTCTGCTGACTACAGTAAATTTAATAACTATTTTCAACAATCGTTTCTTGTTCCTTTTTTTGGTTTTAATTGAAGCACAACTTTATGTGGATCTGTATAAATATACATGGCTATGGGAAGAAGAGTGTGGAAATTTAAGTAAAAAAAAATATTTATTGTATAAGTAGTTGTATGAGCGGCTAATTTTACTGTATATACAATTATTTTACATAGATAAATAGATGATTTGTATATTTTGTATGTCTAGCCTCACAAATATTGAGGGATATACCTTGTCTATTAATTCCAGGAGCCATGGCTTAGATGGTGAGTCCTAGGATATTTAATGCTCATTTTGAGCTAAGCACGCAGACAACTCCCAGCAACATCCAACAGCCCACACAATGTGCCTTCTCACCAATTTCTTTTGCATGACTTGTGTTA
This sequence comes from Hydractinia symbiolongicarpus, assembly GCF_029227915.1. Taxonomy (NCBI): domain Eukaryota; kingdom Metazoa; phylum Cnidaria; class Hydrozoa; order Anthoathecata; family Hydractiniidae; genus Hydractinia; species Hydractinia symbiolongicarpus. The sequence goes on along the minus strand of NC_079882.1, from coordinate 8,351,063 downwards.
ACCCAAGCCATGTAAGAGAAGTTGCGCCAAGGGGTATTGTTTTCCTGCACAAAATGTCAGAGTTATAACAACTAAGCTACCGTGCTATAAAAACGGCTAACTATTCTGTTACTGGCTTATTATCAGCTCCCTTTAAGTGCCTAATTTGCTTGAAAATCTTTCTTGAACTTACCCAAAGTATCACGAAATATTTTTCTAAGGTTTTTTAGAAAATACTTGATTTTTAAAAATCTTACGAAAAGGACCATTGATTTATCAAATCCGAAAAATTAAATCTGAAATATAAAAATACGAGCTAAATACACTAAATACTGAAATATTCAAATGCTAATTTGTATTTATTGCTGAATTAAATAACAATGAACTACTTCACCATTTAAATTGAGCTCGTCCAAAGTTATAATATTCGAATCGGCAAGTTTATACATACAAGATTTGTATTTTGAAATTTTCAGAATTTTCCCGATCAGTTTTTAAAAAATCCACTTAAAATTTTAACTGTTATTTTAGAATAATTCATATAGCTAAGTAAATTTTTTATTTTTTATTTATTGAGTACAATAATAATTGAGAATATTCAATTATTTGCGTACCCCATAATTCTCCGTATTCAGGGTCCACTTCAAATTTTAAAATCTCTAATGAGAAAAAAATCTGTAATGGCGGAAATCTTCAAGCCGCTTCTTGTTTTTTCGCGTTATATTTTCTCTGTATCTTCGTACCCTTCTATCATGAAAAATTGTTAGTACAGGATCAAAAAGGCCATGGTTAATTACTTTATCGTTTAATATTTTTTCATTCCATTTTGTCTGTCATATTCTGGTCCAACTTGAAAGTAAATCTGTAATTTGGTCCTGTTATTGAAACCACGCCTGTGATTTCAAGATCTTTTTCATTCATTTTGGTAAAATTGACATTTTCTTCAATCGTCATTTCAACTGTACCATCCACAATTACGTTCTTCACTCTTACTTTCTCTTTCTTTTGAAACACATTAACTTTCACCTTATAATGTCTTTGCATGGCGAAAACGCCAACTCTTCCAATGTATGGATTTCTATTCGGTTTTGATAAAAATCGGCTATTTCTTGTTTGTGTTTTAGATGGTGCTGCCTTCGATTCGCATTCATTCTGTTTTCTTTTTTGATCAACATGTTCTTATCCAGCTGCATCTTATCGATGACAACTGGCAACAAATTGATCCAAACCCTCGACCCAACTCAGCACATTCACATTATGTAATTAGCATTACCTATGTTTAAACCAATGACCGCTTGAATTTTTCACGAGCAGCTAACTTTCTTTTCTGTGAAAGGCTTCCGCAAATGGGTAAACTATGGTAACTTTTTGCAGTTACATCATTTTCTGACTTGTTTGCTACGTTTTTGTCATGAATTTCCATAGCTTTTATTATTATTTATTTTGAAGGATCAAAATAAATAATGATAAAAGATAACTGTCTGTAATTTCGTCAGTTAGTTTTCGCTTAATTTTTTTTTGTATTAATTTAGCATTCTTTTTGGAATCGCGTTCTTTGGATTCTTCTATAAATAACTAGTAAATATCAAAAATCGATTTTCAAAATAAATAGGATTTCCTGCAATTTCTTAGAACGTGAAAATAGTTAGAAGATGAAAGCATTGGGAAATCAAACTCAACCTTGGTGCTACTCGGTCTTTAATCGTGACGGCGAAAAGAAAGACACCAAGCGATGTATTTTTTATCAACAAAAAAAAAATTCACCTAATGGTTCAAAAATTATTATTAGGTTCACCTAATAGCATCCTTTAAGTGATTCATATTTGATATATTTCGTTGATACTAGATACTCCTATGTCGAACTAATGATACCTGTAACAATAAGTGAAAGAAAGCTTATAACATGGAGGTGTACATGCTTGAACTAATCTGTCATCATCGCAACGAACACGTAGATTATACACGTGTGCTAAGAATAATTTAATTATACTTATGTTTGGTCATTATGCTTAGTTTTTTCCTCTTCCTATCCAGTCATCTTTTTGGGTTAAAATAACTTCGCTGCAGCTTTATTGTACGTCCCTCTGCAGAGTTATTTTATTACCCTTTTGATAACAGACAAGAAATTATATACGAAATAGCGATGCGCGAGAGATATGGCAGACGGGTAAAAAAGAGAGGACCGGAATTTGTTTGACGCTAGTATTCTTAGTAGTAGGCATTCTTTTTATGTAGTTATAGCAGCATGGAAGTTCGAATTTACTAAGGTAAGTCAGTTGGTCGACAATTTTTTGTAAATACTTGAGTTGAACCATTCAGTTAATAGCTAATATAGGCAACGAAAAAAGCACGCGCTATAGACAGGGGAGCTTCGTATAGAAAATTGACTGGGTTCCTCTAAAGTATTTTTTTACTAAAGTTTTATGATTATTACATTATGTTGCACTGTTTAACATAACGTAAACATAACTTAAAACATAATAAAAACAAATTACAATAAGATACAAATATATAGCTGATGTACTGTGTTCAAATTTACCGACTAAAACTTAAAATCGACTAAGGGCTTATCACAAGCCCCGAGGCGTTTAATTTTTACTAGAACAAACATAAAATTAAAAATTAAAATCGTCTTAAAATTATAATATTACTAGTGGAAGTTTGGAATAAAGTTGATAAATTTATAATAAGAAAGAAAGTTAAACGATGCCTAAAATGATACTCGAGTGAAAAATATGAGTGAAAAAGAAGCCCTTTTTAAGTTTGAATTTGGCAATCTTCACTTTTTACAAGTCATCTCAATAAAACTTAAAAAAACGTATTCGCTCGATATAGAAAGGTTCTCTGAAGCCTTTTTGGTCGTAATTAGGCGGGGCCTAAAAAACTGTCTGCTTTCGTCTAGTAAGTTCTGCATTGCAAAACATGGGAAGGCGTTAAGCCTAAATGTTTCATTGCCTTTAGCGCAAATACGTTGGAAGGTGAATCAGTTAGTTAGGCAAAGAATTATGAAAAATAAAATTAGGAATATGCAGGAAAAAAATATAGGTTTGTAATAAATTATTAAACAAAACAAATAAATAAAAACAAAAACAAATAGTTGTTACAAAAACAAAAGTAGTTGTAACGAAAATAAGAAAAAAGAGTGCGAAAATATTTTTATTGTTAAAACCCTGATTTAACATTCTATTACGCGTTTCTCACAAACATTCGTTTACAGATTTGTGTGCCAAAATACTAAAAAATGTAAAAATGCGTACGCTTTTTCTCCTTTTAGCTTGTATGGCTCCATCTCCCTTTAACCTGCGTAGATGACTCCTTAGGCGTTAATTAATTTATGCTCATAAAACAAGCCTTCTCTTCGTATGTGTTGTTGCTTACGATATGAAACCACCTTCTTTGTTTTAACAATCATCGCACCTCTGACAAAAGTACTTGAGTATCAAATAAATGCTAATAAATGCTGAAATTGCATTTTTGTACGCAAAACTCAAACCCATTGATAATGAATCCTCCTCGTACATTACCATGCACCTTAAAACTAAAAATGAGAGATCTGTGAACACCAAGGATAAAAAAGATTTTAAAACTCTACCAACATCGGGATCATCTTTGTCTTCTTCATCCAAACCAATTGGAAAAGCAAGCAGTATAACTGATATAATAATAGAGATAAAGAACCAAACTTCAGTTGCAGTACTGTAGTGCTGAATGTATTTGTAATCTACCATCACGTCTGAAATATCGAAAGCATTCAAGAAGCCAACCATGGCACTGGCTGTACCAGCTGCTTTGTTTACACGAATTGGTAGAGGATAGATTAGATTAGTTATCACCAGCACTGGCATCACTGTTTGTAGAATAAAAAAATCCTTTTTTGGTACCTCTTTAACCTATAAAAGAATCTAGCTATAGTATATAATGTAATTAACGGAAAGTTTAACATCCTTGTTGATTCTATACTAGCTAAATTTTCATCCCCTCTGCCTATAAGTACAGTAGACTCTCTGTAATTCGAACTCGCAGGGGACCGAAAGAAAAGTTCGAATTAGGGAGAGTTCGAATTAGGGGAAGTTCATAAATGTTTGTGAAATTTTGTCCAAAAATCAGGGTTGGTGGTAGTAAAGAGATTTCATAGATACATCCACCTATATATCTTGAGAATTATATCTCCTATATGTATTTCTTATTTTGCAAAAAAGTCATGAATACCGGTTTACTTTTTACAGTGTTGCTTCTCCTTATCGACAAAACGATCAAGCATATTCAACGGTCTCATCATTTGCTCGCCAAATCGGGAAAACAAACTAAACTTTTCTAAAATTTCAATAGCTTTCCGAACTTCAATTATTCCAAGCTTAAAGGGGATACGGAACGGCTGTTGGTTTTCGACTTTAGTGATTTACATGAAAGTCGAGCTGATAGAGGAGTAAAACAGAAATGGCTATTTTTCCGGCATGTATGTAATTTACATACTCGAACATATAGATATATCTAGAATTTTTATCGTCTCCAGCCTTGGTCATGTTTTTATCCAGAATGAGTCTTCTGAAATATTTTTTTGTAATATACTTTTCAAAAAAAAAATAAAAAAATATTGAGCCAGCGAGCAAAGTGCACTGGTCTGTTCATTGCGCAAAACGCGTTAGCCGGATTTTTAATATGTGCGCGGGATATACGGAATGTGAGCATTTTAACCGGTTCGTAGTGCCTTTAACGAGTTGCTCCTCATCGAACATTTCATTCTCTTGGTCATCATCATCTTGACTAATAACTTGAGGTAAAATTTCTTGTTCTGTTAAAATGCCTTCGTTGGTGCTCACGTCTTGGTCAAAATCGATGTAGTTGTCAGGTGTGATACCAATTCCGATCTGCTCACCAAAATTAAGATCAGAATTCAGCGAATGTTTCTGGTCTTCTTCTCTTATTTCCTTGCAAACCAATTGAAATGATTCCATGATTTTTACTTTATTCTATTTCCATGTGGAAAGAGTATTTTTAGGAATTCCAAATTGTGCAGCTACTTTTTTTTGATGAAACTCCTTTCTCAAGTTGTTGGAGTGCCTCGTATTTTGTTTTCATAGATTTTCATGTGGCGACGTTTTGCTGGAAGAGTCGCCATCTTGTTGATTAATAACAAAAATATATCCTTTGTAGTTTGAAAAGAATCCTAGACCTTCGATTTTGAAATCGAACATGTAAAACCCTGTTTACACTTGATGAAAGATTAGTAGAGGGAGATAAAATGGCTATTTTACGCAATTCAATCTTTAAAAGTTCGATTTACGGGTTGAAATGATCTAAAGAGACCGGAAATATGGTTCGAAATATAGAGGTATTCGAATTATGGAGGTTCGAATTACGGGAAGTGAATCATGAGAGTTTGTTAAGGGATTTTGACGGGACCAGAAGATTTGTTCGAATTAAGGAGAGGTTCGAATTAGGGGAAGACGAATTACAGAGAGTCTACTGTATGGTACATTACAGCAAGAGATACCTATAGCATTGCTCTAAGTTGCCTGCCCGCAACACAAGCTGGTTCGCTGTGTGAATTAAACCTGAAACCTTATAATTACCAGTTGAATGCCCTACCCCTACCACTACACTTTCTTTATATTTGAATTTTCTATCTTCACATGTCATGTTAGATTCGCAATAGATCCCACAAGCACCACCAAACAAAATGTTAAGAAATCAAAAAGTTGACAATGAATATTCATTGAGGTAATCAATCATAGCTTACCGTTACCATGTCAACATGTTTTGTCATTTGATACAAACCAAAACAATATGGACCAATCATAAACAGGATGTACAATAACGTCGGAATGTTTATCCAAGTTAGCGAGTATGGCTTGGCATCGCTAAATGCGAAAGAATAAGTTGTATTATTCCACAATTTGTCATCTATCAAAATTTCTTTAAAACAAAATATTGCTATTTATGTTAAAAAAAACAGATATTGGATTCTTTATATTTTGCATGAAATACTTTTGATACGTTTGATAACGTGTAATTTTACATCAAACAAATTGCAAAATTTAACAAATTCCTCTTTTTTAAAAATAATAAGGTGCTCTGTTAATATTGCCCCCTTACGTAAATACATATTTAGCACTCCTGGTATAGATTAAAATAAATTTTGTGTTAATTATGTAGCTACCTTCAGACGTATACCGCATGTCCTTTAAAAAATAAAAATTTACTTACTGGTTATTGACAGATGAGTACACTAAGTAAAACTGCGGACCAAACACAACTACAAACCAAGCCACTGACAAACCAATAAACACATCATGATTTCTTTTGCACACATCCAAACTTGCTAGGTTTATGCAAAAGGGTATTGAGTAAATAAGCCATATAATTGGAACCCAAATGATTTTGCTTATGTGAGAATCTTTCAGGTGAGAATCTTCCAGGTGAAAATACCGCGGCATCTCTTTGTTGGAGCAAACAATCGCAGACTGACTTTTCGGAACTTGGCCATTACTTTATAAATCACTATTTCGGGGAAAACCCTTAGTTCAAGATGTAGATTGAAACACTTTCCCTTTACTGAGGTATTTTATAATAGACAAAAACATTTGCCAAGAAAAATATTTATATTATGAGCGAACATGCATGGTCAAGTTAATGGAAATTTGACATTAAAAATAATCTTGTTTGTTTAGATTAGTTGGTTATTTATTGAATAATTAATTGATGAACGGCAGGCTACAAAATGTGTACAAACCATTTAAAAATATTGTTTTTATAGTCTCTGTTGTATAAAGATTTCTTTTTATATAAAAGTACTGCAAGTTTCTATTCATAAAATAACGGTAATACTTCAGGCCAATATTGTTTACATTGTTAGACGAACATTGTTTTAAACCTATACCTCAATAAAAAATGTATTTCCAATAGTTAGTAACGCAGCACAGCACTAGTCAATTTGACGTGCACCATGTCGGGTGAAAGCACACAACATAGGGCAACGGCAAAGGGCATATTTGCGCTCTCTGTACATCTGGGAAAAAACTCATGTGAATGAAATTTCTCGCAACCAAGATGAGTCATCGTTTTTATTAGCCCACAAATTAATTCATAAACAACCAAGAGAAAAAACATTTGCGGTCAAAAAACTTAAGTTGTTATGTCAACATATAATAACACACAATGTCTGTAAATTCTCTGTTCCCGCGGAACGTTAGCACAAGTTGTTCACTGGTTGCTGCTACAGTTAACTTTATTGGTTTGTCATATAATTAACTGGTACTCAATACCTAAAAATCCTTTCTTAAGTATTGACGGAGTGTTTAATTCTCATTAAAACCGTTGTAAGCTTTCACTCACACATTACACTTCTCTTCTTTTACTCCATTTCTGCTGAAAAAAAATTGATTTGTTTGCTTACTACGTATGGTCACTGAAAATTAAAAATTTAATTTCATAAAAATGAAAGATATGTTAGTAGACAATGCAGGAATAAATTAACCCTATTTATCCTGGGCTTTCGGGTGTCAAATATCCTGGGGAGAGTAAGAAGCCACCTCAGCTTTTAAGCTATGTTGTTGAAACAGGTATAGCATAAAAAAATGCTTGAAAAGTACAAGAAGAAGAACAATTCTCTCGCACCATATTTAGCAACACTGTTGCCATGGTGTTTTCAAAAATAAAATTCTGAAAATTTTTAAATATGTTAAGAAAAAAAAAAGCGGGTTGGTAGGGCAATCCAACCCCTTCCATTATAATAAGCATGAATAAAAGTATCGTGTTACTACCATAATATTCATAATAATAAGAACTATTTCATGCTTGCCATATTTCATGAAAAAGAAGACCTAACTCGTGTTACTTTATCAGTTTACTTGAACCCAAACAAATTAATTGAGAAAAAAATACTATCTTTTAATTCATCTTATTGAAATATGTAATTGAAGAAACTTTTGACTACTAATATTTTTAGCAGAGATGCTAGTGCCACATTATCTTTTACTACTTGTACATTTATGTACTGAATAGCTGTAGCTACAATTTCGTTAGGATTCTCTCTAATACTTACTATTTCTTGTTTTTTTGTTACTTTTTCATATATATATTTTCTTTAATTTACAATTCAAAATTCATATAAATTGCTTATAACCACTTTAGATTCACTTGAACTACAGCATTTCCCAACTATAAAAGAGAGGTCTGTTATCACCAGTACAGGCATCACAGTTTAGAATGTACAAAAAGTTCAATCAGGATCATCTTCATTCTATTCATTCTATATACACTTAAATCTGCTTTTAAACGACCACTTGCCTAACCCGACCAACGACAGCAGTCTTGTCCCTCCAGACAAGATAATACCCATGTAAGATGAGCATATTTTTCTTTTTAAAAAAAGAAAACAACCATCCCCCACTATATTGTAGGTAATTTTTATGATTCTTATGGTAACTTTTCCTTTTTTCACAAGTATTATTATTCATATTTTGTGGACTTTTTTATGTGCGCAGTTTACGTATGTGTTACGCAATTTGAAACGAAGGCTCAGAAGCGCTTTATACTGCGAGTTTTATTATTTTTTATCGGCTTATCTGCTCATAACCATCATCTATGTATCTTTAATCCTTACAAAAATGTTTACCGTTTTATTGTCAAGAGTTACATTACATTAGAATCATTTACTTACCAATATATTTATACATATAACAGATTTTCTGTCAAAAAAAGGGAAATCCCCGTTAATATTCTTAGAAATCTTTTGTCTAACTAAGAAAAATATTGCGTAATGTCGATTGCTGACAAGCTGCCACACAACATAGCAACAAAAGAGAGACACGTATTACTTGAGTTTTAATACGTTTGTGCTCATTCTCCTGTTATTATTCTCTCCTGAAGTCTCGAAACATAATCGACACAAACCATTTAGTCTTTTTTACCGAATAATTATTCAAATACTTGTTGAATTAAATATTCAAAAAAAATCTGGTATAAAATTTTGGTCGGTAAAGCCTTCGTCACATTTTACCGACTATTTTTTCCAGCAATTCATTTTATATGCTCAAATGTTTTTTTATAAGCATAACGTTTATAAGCATACCCATTCGGCCTCTTTTTTGTGAAAAATAAGCATTGCAAAGTATATTCACAAGCCTATCAACGAAATGGCGATAACGAAAAATTAGTCACCGTTATCCTACGGTGAAATTAGGGTTTTTAAGGAGGCCATAGAAGTAATAACAGGTTTATGCTAACCTTTTCACATTTTCGGGAATACTAGGTTTCATCGTAATAAGCATACAGTAAGTATAACTTCAGCCTTTTTTTTGTGATAGGTTAAGCATAACTGAGCCTCATCTGAAAATTTAATATGCTTACAGAACAACAACGTGTATTTAACAAAGAAAGTTGACAAGAACGAATAATTGTTAATATTATGTGGTGTTTTGTTAGGTGTTTTGAACTTTTTATCTGATGGTTTCCTGCGCTCATGGCAAGCACTTTTACATCAAATTGGTAAACAAAGATATTGCAAAACAAACGGAAACAAGTATTAAGAAAAAATTTGAGTATATGACAACGTGGCTTTGTGCTTATGACATATACATGACCACTCCTTTTATTTCTCCTATGAACATAAATTTATCTTTTTAAGCTTTAAAGTAAAAAATAATAAGAATATCGTAAGACGTTAATGTTATTTCGCAAAGACCACGTGGCAATTAGAGTGTTTATTTTATTCTCGTGAATGCGTGTACCCTTAGGGCCATTTGATTTTCAATTAAATTGAAAATCAAAAATCAAAATTTGTGAATAATTTTGATTTTCAAATCGAATTGAAAATCAAAATTATTCACAAATTTTGATTTTTGATTTTCAATTTAATTGAAAATCAAATGGCCCTAAGGGTACACGCATTCTCGTGCTACTCTTACCAAATCACGTGAAATACATTTCGTGCTGATAATAAGTAGATATACAATAGGTAAACATAGGTTATTGAGATTTATTAACCCGAGGTGATTTATATTCAACGACGCGCAGCGGAGTTGAATATAATATCACCGAGGGTTAATAAATCCAATAACCTATGTTTACCTATTGTATATATGTTTTATTATATACCCAAAAGAGATTGTTATAATTAATATTACTTATTTTGTTTTGTGTTTGTTTTCTTTTCGTTTCATTTTATAGTGTAGATCGAAACATTTTTTTGTGAAATCGACATGTTTTCGAAATGTTGTTGAAATCGACACGGTATAAAGAGACAAAAAGTTCATTTCTTTTTTTTGAATGTTGAAACACAACACAAATTTTTAATTCAAAATTCAATAGTTTATAAACACAATATAAGTTACAATCTAAATAAGTTTACATGGTACTAAATGTGCAAGTTAGAAATTAAATGTGCAATTATTGAACGGGTGGAATTCACGTGTTTGGAAATTGACCAATCAGAAAACGGACCACTAAGAAACAACCAATCACAGTTAATTACGATAAAAATTAATGAGGCGGAAAGGATAAAATCAAAACATGCGTTTACGAATGTTTTGTCAAAACTATTGTTACGTCACAAGCATTGAATAATACGGGTGGAATACGATTATTTATTCAATGGCTGTTTTTGCTTACGGGTATATAATAATGACAATAATACCAGTTTCGCAATATCTGACAAGTATAAACAATTCAAAGTTAAAAAATATATATTATATAAAAACAACGTCTGAACCTTAAGAGATTTTAGAGTAGAGACACATGCAATGCTTTTTCATTTAATTTGCAAAACAATTTCGTTCATTATAGCGTTAATTACGTGTTGACCATATCATATACATATATATATATATATATAACGTCAGTTATTTCGTTTGCGCAAGTTACTAGGAAAGAAAAGAATTTTTAAATCTCAATATCTCTCTAACCATTCGTCATAAGCACATTCTTCGATAAATTTTCTTGATTAATATTAATACAATATAAACTGGTTTGTCTATCTATACCGAGAAGTATTACCCGAGGTCAAAAGTATAGACCGAGCTTGCGAGGTCGATACGCTGACCGAATGTTTGTAGAAACTAGGGTTATTTTCTAAAGATTCACTTGTGACATGTTGTAAAAACCAGGTTTTGTTAAAAAAAGAAAACGTTCGATTAGAATTTCATTGGTTCAATTTTTCAAATACATGTACAAAGAGAAAACAAAACATTTGAATAACTATATATAGAACTTTTTTGAAACGTTTTTTGAACCAAAGTTTATTCTTCGTCAGAAGAGTCTATCACACAAATTCGACGTCTTTTTGCTTGTTGCTCAATGTGCTGATGAATGTTTATATTAAAAACGCAGTTGTGCACCATATGATACTTGAATCGATCATACGGATTTCCCGTATTAACTGGTTGAAAATAGCTATCAGTTAATAACACAAGAAATAAACAAAAGCGGGAAATTTCGGGGGAAAATGTACTTTTTACGACAAAATTTTTTTCTGCGATCAAGTAGAAATTTACGTCCAGGCTTATATAGTAATGCGTTGATCAGCGCGATAATGTATGTGACTTTAACAAAGAAGATGATTCTATATCTCCTTTCCTACCGATAAATCGACTCATTCTTGACGATAATAAATTATAGTTTGGCGTCACTAACTTAATTTAATTAAGGAAGCCATTCCATCAAGCTTACTAATTTCATGCCAAAAAACTTGGAAAGAGGTATGACGTCAATTGTTTCATTCCATCAGAGGAAACACTACCTACCAATTGGGACCAAACTAAGGCAATCATTCAATTCTGTGTTACGTTACAGGTTGTTTTGACTTCATAACTAAGGGCAATTAAATGTGTCTGTTTTGTTTTGTCTCAGAAGTTTGGAATGGGGCGGTATGTGGATGGGTGGTGTAGGATGGGATAGTCACACGGTTTGAAAATACCTGGAAAATAATGTGGTTTTTGAAATCATTCACAGGTCGTGGAATTTACTAAGTCATCAGCATACAAACAACCTGATGTAACAAGTTTTTTTCATTTTGTACTAACTGATCTCTGCTTAAAAACGAGACTTAGCTATTAGTACCAGTCGAAATTAAGAAGGCTTTAACCGTAACAATAATGCCGCCAAAGCAGCACCTCCCCATGCTGAATTGAGTTGACAACTTATACACACATCAATTCAATAATGCCGAAACAATATTACATGGTTAGAATGATCTTTAACAAAACGTGTAATCCGGGAAACTGTAGTCTCACATTCTTTATTGTTATTACGTTACGCAAATGGTTATAAATAAAATACACAAGTAATCCTGAAAAACAGAAAATATATCTCATTTAATCGAAGAATACAGATACAACAAAGAAGTCTTCAAAAAAATTCTTGGCAAATTTAAAAAAATCGTTAAATACATTGCATTGCATATTTCATATTAACAAAAACGCTCATTAGAGCTTTAACTTGATTTTTTTAGCTTTCCGGAGTTAATGCAAGAAATTTTCTCTAAAATAAATTCAAAGTAGAAACGAGAAGCTACCACGTGGTAATTTGAAAATTATCAAGAAACCGCGGTCGGTTTGAAATTTACACATATAAAACAAAAACAAAAGAAGTAAGTAAGTAAGTAAAAATAAATAAATAAATACCGATCTAGATAGTAATGAAAAAAAAATAATTAGCTGCGTTTTCAGCTGCATCACTTACATGTTCTTGCATATGTAATAAAGGAGAAAATTAAATTCAGACTAAACTCTTGATAGAAATAATTAGAACATGGTGTGTGTAAGGGGAGAAAGAAAATACAAGTTGAGAATAAAGCCAAGCTCTAACATAAATTTCCTTCTTACACCGCCTTACGTGCGTCTCGCTACTTACTGTACCATTTTGCGTGACAAGTATTTTAATATAGACTAGTCAGTGGCCCGTGGATAAATCCACAGATTCGCCCGTCCTTTATATATATACCGTGTTTCGTGTTTCCATGACATCACTTTTTTTGCGCACAAACATATAGACGGGATACGACTATTATTAAAGAGGTAACAAAATATTTACGCCGCGACGAGAGGGTGAACAAACCCATCACACTACTTCGTTTGGTTTAAATACTAAATGCACACCAACAATTGAAATTTGGCTTTTGTATCGATTTTGACCATACTGTATGAAACGACTTGATGCAAAGCTCCTTTCCGGTTCATGATGTAAAATATATCTCATATAATAGTAGAGGAATGACAATTTTCTTCATATTCTCGCACATCAGTTAGAATCACTTTCTGACCACTCATTTAGACAATGGTCGTCCATAACATTCTTAGAATCATCTGAGCAACAGCAATTTTTAAGTATGAAATAAATACTTATAAACGTAAAAATTACATTTTTGTATGAAAAAATTAAACCCATTATTAACGACTTTTCTTTGTGCATCACGATGCATCTCAAAACAAAAAATGAAACATCCGTAAAGATTAAAGAAACTGCAGATTTTACAATTCTTCCATTTTCGAAGTCATCATTGCCTTCGTTATCCAAACCAATTGGAAAAGCGAGTAATATGACTGATATTACAACAGAGACAAAAAACCAATCTTTAGACGCAGTATTGTAGTGTTGAATATATTTGTAATCTGTAATTACGTTTGAGATATCAAACGCATTCAACAAACCAATCATAACACTGGCTGTACCAGCAGCCTTGTTTTTTTTACGTATTGGTAGAGGATAAATTAGATTGGTCATCACCAGTAATGGCGTTAAGGTTTGTAGAATAGCGAAATCCAAATCAGGAACATATTCATTCTAAATATGCAACGTGTAAGAAATTAACGCCCACTTAATTAACGCCCACTTAATTAACTCCCAGTTGATTTGAAACCCGTGTTAATTAAAAGTGAAATGATAGATACATAGTTTATTTTCTACTTTAACTACATTTACAAGAATTTAGTTTAAAACAAAATAAAAAAATAATCGTGAATAACATCAATATGCTAAATAAAACGCTGAATGATCTAAATCAACTATATAAATCGCGTGTCGTTTTCTATAGTTTCGTGTAAGTGTAGAGAAAGTTCGGGAAACTCAAGGAAGACTTCATGTGTGTCACCGAGAACCGATGTAGAAAACTGCTTAATTCTCTAAATTAAAGCTTCCGATTTAGTAGAATAATAAGATATTTCTTCTTAAATCTATATTAAAATACCCGTATACGTCTGTCCGTCACGCAAAATGGTACCGCAAGTAGCGAGGGGCACGCAATGTATGAAAAAAATATGGATGATCCCGTGGATTTTTCCAGGGGCTAACGACTAGTATTAAATAATTTCCTATAAGACGCCATATTTTCATAAGGAGAGGCAAAAAATGAAATTTAACCTTCATGTTAACTTTCTTAATTTTTAGCTAAATATCAACCTAAATGTTCTTACAAACAAGTTTCTAATAGTGAAAAGAAAGAACAACAACAGCTACGCAGGAACTTCATGGGAATCCCCCGTTAGAAGAAACAAAATGGTAGGTATAAGTGGGTTACCATGCCGCAGTCTAGCATTGTTTACATGTAAACTAACGTGTCCACAAACCTTTTATTATTAAGTTTATATTCTGCATAACTTTCTGTATCAACAGGTAACTTCTCAAAGTAACTTAAAGGCAATTTCCACCACCACAATATATTGTAAACAATTAATTGTATAAAATTGTATATTCTTGTACAAGATATTGTAAAGATGTAACCACGATGTACAATATATTGTGACTTTGAAGGTCACAAGTTTTTTTTAATCAAATCAGTTCAATTTGAAAACTAGTAGCAGGTTTTAATTGAATCGGTTTCAAAAGAATTGAATATGTCTACCCATGTCAACATGTGCATAGCTAGCTAGGTACCTAAAAACATATGTCTAAACTTTGGAGCTAGCAATTTAGTTCTCAAAGTTTATTTATAATTATATTCCACATGCGAAGGTATACTACTCTTAATATGATACATCTCTGTTTTTTCGTAAATGCCAACTAAGTAAAGCTTTGTAGTATCGATTTTACCATCTTCGTTTGCCTCGTCGTTTGTTACACCATTTTTAAGTCCGACACTCAGATCGCGTGACTATGAACATTTTTTAGAGTTAGACTGCTTAGACCTTCGTTGCTAGCTATATATCTTAGAATATTATCTTCAAGTTTCAGCATTATTATATGGACTTATCTGTTTCTACATCTTCTAAGTACCGTTAAGTCTAAAAAATATGTTTACCTTTTTGATGTCAGCAGTTGTCATTTTATGCAAAGCAAAACAGTACGGACCAATCATACAGATGATGAAGGATAAAGCTGGGACATTTATCCATGTCCATTTGTACGGCTTCGAATTGCTAAGAAATTTTAATAAACTGTCACACTGATAAAAATAAGTAGTTCAGCAAATTAGAGAGACAACAACAACAACGACAACAACAACAACAAAAACAATAACAACTTACTATTTTTCCGCAGACTTGAAGGCGATATATATCTGTATTGCGAATGTAACCAAAAACCAAAAAACAGCCAAGAGAATAAATCTCCAGTTATTATTATAATCTTCTTGATTTGAAAGTCTTACGCATAAAACAACTGAAAATACAAACCATAAAATTGGTACCGAAAATAAACGGAATCCCTGCCAAGGTTTCATATTTTTTTTATATGATTTTAATATTCCACAAAGGATTTTATTAAATCTTTTATTGAATCTTTTCTCTTGTGAGGCTGTGGCAAGACTATATTAGAATATCTTTTGATTAAAATTTATCTACCATTATTATTGAAGTTATGAATTTCCCAGAAAATTAGGAAATTCCCGTCATACTCTTGTCTGAAATTTCTGTAACGATGAATGCTAAAAATATCACGCACCTCAGTAACAATAAATAGCAGTTATAATAATAACATATCGCAATGTCAGATAAGTATTTCATAAAATATCCGGCGATCTAATACTATGTTTCCCAACCTTGTATCGTTTAACAAAGTAGAGCCCATTCCTCTCCTGCTCTTCTCACTTTGGTCGCTACACGAACGGTCAGAGCTCTTTGTAAATGTTGTCAATGAAAATTCTAAAATTACCGGGAGTTTTTAATTAGAAGAAGATAATAATGAATCTATTGGAGACTCTCATGAACCATGAGTACAAGGTTGCTAGTTTGGCAACGTTCGGGCATGGAATTGATTAATTGGTTAATTAAGAAAAAGTGCTGCAACCTATTATTAGTATTATTATTATTATTATTATTATTATAAAGTAATATTTATACAGGTTTTATATACATATTACAATATATACATAATTATACTTCAAAAAAATGAATTGCTGCTATCAATGTATGACCTCAAGGTGCAACATTATAACATTTGTGCTGCTTGGTGCATGAAATCGAATTATTTGATTTAGTACAACATTATTTTTCGTCAATTTTGCTGCATTGAAAAATATGCCCGGTGCAATTTTGCTTGCGCGTGCATTGTAACAAACTCGCATGCACATGGAAAAAAAGCCCCTTTGGCCCTAGCGCTTAAATGTGCGCTTTCTACGGCGGGTCGCAATGATTTACAACACTTAAGAAAATGCGTAGATACAAAATAGTTGAATTGTATGAGAGTCATCATCGTACGCCATGGATAGAGGTTGCTGGCTATTTATTTTAACCACATATTTGTGTAGTTTATTATAAAATACCCCTGCATCAGGGAAAATATTTTACAATCTGAAAACGGGTATTTCCGTGGATAAACACTTATAGACTGATTGTCAAGTTATAAAAGATCACTCTCAGTAATTAGCGTCCACAAAAGAGATGATGTGTGATAAACTAGACGAATGCGAGAATTTGGTGGGTTCCATTTATATGGCTAGTTTACTCAATAGCATTTTGCACAAACCAAGCAAGTTTGGAAAAGAAATCATGATGTGCACGATGTGCTTTTTTTTAAGGTTTTAAAAACATGCTAAAATTTCAATTTTTATTCCCTTTAAGGTATAATTTTCCCAATTTTAAGCCATCACTCTTGGTATAAGCAATCCTTAGATAACATCGAAAACTAGTAAGTAAATTTTTATTTTTTCAAGAAACTGTGATATACGTTTGAAGGTAGCCACATAATTTAAAAAAAATTATTTTAGTCTATACCAGGAATGGTTATCTACGTAAGGGGCAATATTAACAGAGCACCTAATATTTTTAAAAATAGGGTCTTGTTTAATTTTTCCAATTTACTTGATGTAAAATTACACGTTTATTAAATGCATCATAAGTATTTTATACAAAATATAAAGAGTCCAGTATCTATAACAATTTTTTGTTTAAAACGATTTCTTGATAGATGACAAGTTGTAGAATATTACAATTTATTATTTCGCATTTAGCGATTCAAAGCCATACTTGGATAAATATTCCGACGTTATGCTGCATCCTGTTTATGATTAGTCCATATTCCTTCGGCTTGTATCACATGACAGAAGATGTTGACATGGTAAGTTATAAATAAAACGTAAATTACTTGACCAAAAATCACGCATTGCATAGTAATTCTTACAGATTTTCAGGTCAGCAAATGGGTGTAAAGTGAGATATCTGAGATGTCAATACAGATTACAAGTACATTCAACATTATGATACTCTGTAACTGAAGTTTAGCTTTTTGTCTCTGTTGGGATATCAGTTATATTGCTAGCCTTTTTTTCTGCAAAATTTGTTTTTTATATGTTCTTACATATTAACATAAGTAGCTATATAACCACGTTTGTTTGCCATCTATAAATCTTGAAGATTACCTCCCGAGCAAAAAAAATAGATGCCGAATGTTTTATTTAACAAAATAATAATATTTTATGCTACATTTGCTAATTACTAAAAACTGATCAAAAGAATTTTTAACTTAACTTAAGCTTTTAACTTCCTCTCTAAGCTCCTTTCTCTCCAGCATTTTGAACACGATAAAATGCTTACCAGTGCCCTTACTGCGCTTTATAGACACAGGTTAATTTACTGACTTTGACCCTTTAAGAGAACAAAGAAATAAATGTTAATACAGTTTTTTAATTTTTCTCAAAAAAAACTCAAATAAATTTGGTTTTGATTGTCTGATTTAACAAAAATTCTAAAGAGGCCTGAGGAAGAGGATCTTGGGGAAGAAACTTTCAATCACATCGAAAATTCAAGAATTGACTTTCGCAGTCAAATCTTTTAAATATTTTCACTGTCAGGTATTCTCGAATCAGGAACAGACGGCCCATGTATTATTTTTTTTTGAAAATAATACATTACAAACGTCGAACGAAATAAAAAAAAATGTTTAATACGTAAAATCTCACAAGTTTTTTCTATTTAAGCTTTTTAATCATAAAAATAATTTCCGCAAAATTTTCCTCCTTTTTCAATACAATTTGTTACAGCTCTAAATCTCTCAACATTCTCGAAGTATAGGAGAATACAATTTAATTTCTCTGAGAACTGCCTTGATACTGCATTATATTGTTGTAACAGGATATAAATAAACATGTCTGTAGAATGTAAATTTTCGATACAAAACACACCTTTTTTTCCAGAAAATTAGTTATTTTGAAAAGTTCAGGAGTAGTTAAAATACTGATTTAATTACTTTTCCTTATTTATTTTGCCATGGTAGAGTGGGAAACCTTTCCACCCCTTTCGGAGCGAATAAGGTGAAACAAGCCAATTTCAAGATTTTGGCTATAGACATAGATCTAACTAGTTACTAGCTTACTGTTGATATACTTTTAGATTTGTTATTCAGTTTGGTATAAGAGCGTTTATCTTGTTGTGTGTTGTGACTATCAACCTATAGGCGACCTCTGGCTAAGAAGTGAGTCTGCTGCAACAACATTTTTTATAATCATTTTTTATAATCTAAATGTAGTTGGGCAGCTACATCTTTACTTTAATATATTCTTTGGCAAAAGTTTATTGACTCGATGATACTAAAGTCTCAAATAATCTTTGATACTTATGGTTCATTTTTTCCTCCTAATAAATTATGTAAACAAGGGCTGTAGTCTGTTTTTTAATTTAATCTGGCAACTAATTCTGCTTGAGTGATTGTTTTAGTTGGATGGGGTAGCGACTGGCTGTACCTTTGTTTTTTATTTAAACTGATAATTATTTTTAGAAAAGGGTATTACGCCGAATAGGTTGTATTGATGCGAGCACGACACACGGGTGTGGGATTACCTCTATTAAGCCCTTATCCTGATGTCACTCAGGATTAAATAATATTTGAATTTTCATGGCAACTTGTTGCGAACGCTACACTGGATTATCCACATACCGCATACACGAAAATGTTTCACCTGGCTGTGTAGCACTGTTTACTTGCACTTAAGCGCTCAGCATGACGCTTAACGTTGGGAAGGCTTTATTGCTGTAAGCATTCCACTGGATTTGTGACACACCATGTACCTGTACTTAAACCTTCAACCCGGTTGATCACTGATGGCTTTAAAAGAAAAATTAACCCAAAAATTATTTTTTGATATTTGAT
Organism: Hydractinia symbiolongicarpus; assembly: GCF_029227915.1. NCBI lineage: Eukaryota > Metazoa > Cnidaria > Hydrozoa > Anthoathecata > Hydractiniidae > Hydractinia > Hydractinia symbiolongicarpus. Next base: position 8,331,569 of record NC_079882.1, on the reverse strand, counting down.
CCAACTTAACCATAAAATCAAGAAAAAATATGACTTTATTCCTAAATATTGTGTTTTTTTCGTAACCCAGCTGCTGTTTTACCTCAAAGAATTGCCTTTTTTTTACGAAACGCCTTTTGTACCGATGATCTGGGACTAAACGACAAAAATGACGTAAAAGTTTTAAAAACAAGAATTCGAAGCTCGCGTTTAGGTGAAAGAATGGTACTCGAATAAGTTTCAGCTGTCATATTTATAATTCTTTCTTTTTGCGTGTGATTCACATTTTTAATCTAACCCAAACATCTTCCTTCTTTTTTCCCCTATGTACCCAAAATACGATCAAACAGCCGGTTATGTTAAAAGATTTTTCCCACAGCTAGAATATTATACACAAGAACCACAAAGACATTCACAAGAAATAGAATCCATTTAACACTGAAACAAGAATTACACATTTTCCTTACCACGCACACTTATCACTATTACAATAAGCTACGTACAACTTCACTGTTTCTTATAATAAAGAGTGTATTTAACTTTTTTAGATTTAATTCGGAGGCACATAAAGTTTGTTGCTAAGACACACATTGATTTAGACACATACCGTATTGATCCGAATAAGCGCCCTGGGCGCTTATTAAATTTTTGGATTTTTTGCATGGGCGCTTAATCGAGTAGGGCGCTTAAAAAACACTGGGCGCTTATAAATCTTTCCTAATTTTGTACAAATTAAAGACAACGGTAATTTTCAGTTAAAACATAGAAAGAAAGGACTGTATAGGAAATTAGGCGCCCACTCTATGTAACATAGAATAGATGTTCAGACCATAAAATATATGTTTTTTTATTCTCAATATAAGAAAGAAAAATTTCAAATAAGCGTCCAGTTTCTCAAGGCAGCTTTCGATTAAGCACCCCCTTTTATCAGGAAATCGCTTATTCGAGGGGAGCGCTTAATAAGTGCTGGGTGCTTATTGAACTTTGAGGAAATTACCTGGGCGCTTAAAAATTCTGGGTGCTTAATCGGATTATTACGGTATATAACTTATATTTAACTCATGTTGTAGGAAGATACAGGTCAGAAACATCGATTCAGAGTGTGCTAGATATTGTAAAATTTTTTATGTATATTAGCTTATATTGAGTTCATCTTCAATTGATTGATTAAAACGATAAATAAATACATAGGCAGTTACATTATAATCATGGTAACCAACTGATAACATCGACATTAAAATACATGTTCAAGGGCGAGGACATCGTGGATGTTCCATTCCATGATTTACAAACCGAAGGACACTATCCTTTTCTTGAGATGTATGCAATTTAAGAATATGACTTTGATTTAACATCAAAGATTAGTTACCAAAATACAATAGATCCAAATTCTAAAATTTCAGGATACTCAAAATGATTTTTAAACCCCCGGTTGCCAACGTCAGTTTCCACAATATTAGACCTAACATTTTGACAATAAATAATACTGTGCTGTTTGGTAAAAAAGTATAGTTTTGCATAAATATGTTTCCGCCCATAATAGTTGGTAATTATCTCTCGTTTATGTAACTGCGCAAAAATTTGATCGTCGATAATCCGTGATTGATGAAGTTGCTATGTAATTTGCTATGCATCGTTGTTTTTGGATAATTTCTTGGAGACCAAGCTCCTTAAAAATTACTGTATTATTTAATCCTGTCAGTTTTGTGAAAAAATTAAAGACACCCAATGTGTCTAATATTTTTTTTCAGTACCTTTATTTGCATTTGCTTCAAAGTTTTTAAAATTTGTCGCTCTTTGACAGTTATATTTAGTTTTTAAAAAGGTATGGTAGAAGTTATAATAATCTCGTCAGTTAAAAATCTTTCTTCAAACAACAACGTGTATACCATGAATAAAGAAGAAAAGCGTATGGGATAGTATCCAACCCTAAATCTATAAAATAAAATTCTGGGAACTGCACCCCAATCATCCCTTGACATATCATGCCTATTCTGTTTTGAAAATTCACTCCGAAATGAACACATCACGGACCACTGTACCTACTTTTATTCTTCACCACATGAATTAATAAATTTAAATCGCAAATTACAGAAAAGTATATCACGCTGTTGAACATTTTGACCATATCTTCTTTAAAAGGCAGCCATTGTATAGTGATATCCATTGAAATAGGCACATCTTCATCTGGAGCGATTAAGTATACCAGAAATCAAAACAGCTACCTTGACTTCCAGGCAGGATATAAGCAAAATCATGATGACTCAGATTACTGTCATACAAGTAATCTCCGGCAATGCTAAAAAATGTTTTGTAAACAATCACTTGATTATTTTTTTCTGGAACAAAAACCTGGATATAGCTGTTGTTCTCGTCAAAACGTTCAACATGTACAACCTAATGCAACGTTTTGGTAACTGATTGTAAAGTAGAAAGTGTTAGGTCAGCATTCTTATCGAATGGTGTTGAATACTAAATGTTGCTTAAAATATCTACTTTGAGTCAGAGTTGATAGATATAGACGTTGCTATTAATGTAGTTGCACACGAGAGGCGCAGACGTTTTCACGAAATACGTCTTAAGGGTAAAGAAGGAAACACACGCATCACGCATTGCGGCTCCCAGATATCGAACCTGACACCCCCTCCCTTCTTTCCCCCAAACTCTAATGTAGTTATAAAATGAAACAAGAGAGATATACTTCTAACATGATCTGTCTGCCATGGTTCAAAAGCAACAACAAATATGACATTTGTTGTTGTTTCAGAACCATGGTAATTAAATAGCAACAAGAAACCGGATGGCTTGAATATTTCCGCCATCAGCAGAAATAATAAGTATAGGAGTCAAATAAGTCATATAAAGTGTGAGACTATCCTCAAAGAACAAAAACGCGATGCATGTTATCTGCAACCAAAGTTTAACAAGTCTAAAATCAAAAAATAACTAAGTAAGCCTAACTATCTTTCGTTTTGAGGACGAAATTGATTTAAAGTAGCCCTTCTAAATATATTCTGAAATCACGTGACTTTTTCGATTGTATACAAAAATAAAAATCCAATGTGGAGAAAAAACGCAAATATCATGCGACAAAGCGGCGCGCCGCAGGAAACTGCGTTTTCAGTGTGAATTTTTCCTAATTACCCAACAATGGTGGGCGACATTTTTTACGTTCGAAACGCTTTTTTAGCCCTCCCAAGACAAGTATATAAGAACATAAGTTTCAAAATTTAAGAACATGTTAAGATTATTATAAGGCTTTGTGGAGATTTACTGCAAATGTTTTTAATAAAATATGAACTAACAGATCCAAGTGCTACACTCTGTAGCAATTATCACTGAATGATGGTAATACCGTAAATTACAGAATAGCCATCCCCTGCTGAATAAGCAACCCTACTTAATTAACCGCCCTGCCAATTAGGCGCCCCCTCTAATGGCCGAAATTAAATAAGCACCCCTGCCCGTCATTTACGGTAATTTAAGAACATCCCAAGGACATTTATAGGCTGCATTTTTAAAACGTGAAAACATTGCAAGTTCCGTTTTAATGTTCTTAAAAGAAAAAAAAAAGAATGTCTATATATAAATAAAAAGATAAAATATTTTACATATAGTATTCTCTAAAAAAATAAAAGCTTTAACTCAATGTCTTTAAAATTGATCTAGAAAATTTTCTCTTGCTCTATTTCTTGAAAATGCTGACGGTTGGATGTTTTGATAAAGACTGATCTAAAAAGAAAATATTCAAAAAATGAGGAACAATAATACAATTGTAACACAAACTGCGTTAACACCAGGTTACTATTCAATCATTGTCTCTTTAAGGCAGCACTCAATGATTTGAAGAGGGCATTTATTAAAAAGAGACAAATTAATACTTCATGTGATGCAGTATATAAATCTTTATCAAGCTGATGAATGATTACTTTACATTTGGAGTGAAACATTGCTAGGAAGTGCAGAATTAATTAGTGCACAATTGGGTTTTTTATGTGATACCTTAACAGTACATGTAATTTAAAATAAATAATGCAATTCACATATATGTTTCACTCTTTTTGTAATAGTCCAAAGTTTCATCTTTCCGACCTTAACTATAGGCTGTTCAGGCCATTTTTAACGGCGTAGTTGCTCGCTGAGTTAATTTGAATGCATGAAAGAGCTTTAGCTTTTTAACGAGGGTCATTTAAGTCTCAAACATTTTTCGTTACAAAGTTATAAAGATTTGAAGATACCTAATTGGAGTCAAAAATTAGACGAATTCTTGCGCATCCTTCCATATAAACACTGGCAATATTTTTGGCCCCAAAAGGCGTATTTTACCATAGTTAATAGAAAAAACACTTTTTTCTATTAACTATGATTTTACTACTCAAGAAATAGTCAAAATGATGGTATAATGCAGATTAACATAACTTGCTAAAAAATAATCAAGCAGGGCTAATACTTGGTAAGAATAAAGACAAAGTAAATAGTACATGACAAAGTCGTATATTTTTACGAAATATTATTGCGCATGCGCCAAATTACAATACCAAATATGGTCAAAAATGTTAAGAATATAGTAGAAAACGTCAATACATGAAAAGAAAATGCATTAACATGGTGGTTATACTACCTACTATTCTGCAAACAATTTTATGTGGTATCACGTGATCTTTTAAATGTACATTTTACAGACCAGATTTATTTTTATTTGCAGACCAGGTCCAAATTACCGCCAAAAACTGAAATAACTAAAATATAGGTAAGGATGTGAATAATCAGGATGGTATATGGCAACTGTTTTGCGAAATAAATCATTCTTACCATGTGATGTTCTAAAAACTACATTATGCAGACCAGAGGCATTGTAATTTACAGACCAGAATCAAAAAAGACCTGATTAGAACACAAAAACTTCAAATAATATGTCAGAATATGACTAAGAGGTATAGTATCACATTATGTCTTAAAAAGTACATTTTTACTGAACAAACTCACTGTAATTTACAAACCAGAACTGAACCAAAGTCCAAATTAACGAATAAAAATGTGAAAGACAAATTACAATAAATAAATAAAGAATTGATGTTCTGCAAAGTTCATAATTCTACACTTACATAAATATGCTAAAGTTTGTACTAAACAGGCACTGTTTTTTATGTGGCACTGAAAAATACAAAGGCCAAGGTCAAAAGTACAGACCGAGCTTGCGTGATCAGTATTCGTTTTATTACCTGCATCTAGATCCAGAATACAATTTTTTTTGCACACAAAAAGTCTGTAGATGTTTCTTTAAAGTTGTTATTTCCAAGTCAGCAAGATAGAAAAACAAAACATGTTCGATTTCGAAACTTTTAGAATTCAATATCGTTCGATTTTAAACTTTTTTAAGTTCACAAAAACAAATTCGAATCAGTGTTTATAAGAACTGAAACGAAAAGATGATTATAGCCATTTATATTTTCTTGTGTGGTATAGAAATTTCTTTTTAAATTGTTATAATGAGCAATAAATCGAACTATCGCATTTTTCATACAACTGTTGTTTTGTATCAGTCAGGTAATCAAAAAAGGAAAGCACCATCTTCGTATATACATATCATATAGATCAAACAGGACAAAAAAATTGTATCAAAAAATATTGTGAGCATGAACTAGAATATTCTACTCATAAAACACCAAGACGACCTACTAAAACTACAAAACCAGAAAATCTCCCTTTTCAAGATCTGTCAGTAAAGGAAACATCAGCTTTAGCTATTTACTGAAAATTTTCATTTATATACAGAAATCTTTGTGAATCACACTATTTTTAAAATTTAATACTATTCACAAGCAATCCTTTCAACAAATCGATTGGTATACATTTCTCAGGAATTTCTTTTCGCGACTACACGTTTTTTTGTGAGGAAAAATTGAAATCTTCTACACCTCATACACACACTAAAAAAATTTTGAACGCTACATGTAAAAAGATCTATTTATTATCAAATTATTATATTTTACATTCTCATTCATTATCTTTTACACCAGTCTCCTCTTTCTTTGAATTTTTTAAAAGCGTGCTGGCAACAATACCAAAAAACAACATAGCACCAAGTAATTGATTAGAACGAAATTTTGAGAAGCAGTCATCGGAATCGTCTAAGTTGACAGTGGAGATCTAAATACAAAAAAATTAACAATGATTAACATCCTATCGTCCTAAAATATCAAACATTTAGATTTTTGTTTCACAACTGTCGTGTTGGGAAAAATGCGTATATAAACGCGGGAAAAACTCTAGCGTAATTAAAAGAGGTATTTCGAGGCATGCCACATTATAGCTTTACAGCGACAGAACCTTGCACTATATCGATAATACCCGTACTTCGTCTGCCTGTTTTAACGCAAAATGGTACTAGAGCAGCGATAGCCATTTTGAATAAAAAACTTGTAGAGCTTCAAGGAAACAATAATACATTGTGAGCTGCCCAGCTACTTTGAAACGCATAAAAAAAACTATACCTGCCAAGTCAAATGTGAACAACTTCCTGCCACAGCTAGATAATATGGCCACAACTGTTCGGAAAAATAACCAGAGATACATAATCCTGTTGTCATGGTTGCAGTAAAACAGGATAGCCATAATTTAGTGTGATCACCAAACAACAATGCAGTAGATTTAACGCCTATAAGTTGATCGTCATCTTTATCCTGTGTAAAAAGTGATTCTTGACTTAGTTAAAGCAAGAACGCTCTACTAACCATATAAGGGAAAGCGTTATGCCTTGTCATAACAAGAGAAAACAGAAGCCTCCCATGCTTTAAAAATCTAACTAATTTAAACTATTTGAGAAAGCATTAACTTGAACTTAGGTGGATTGACTTTTTGTGCGTATTTAATTACGCGGACGATGATTTTTAGCCTTTTCGCGTGGATAAAATATCGCGGATAACCAATTTGTTTCATCCTATTTGATTTTGTCTATCGCTTTTTAAAAACTAAAATCAGATTTAAAATCTCGTGCCGATTTAAGTCAGCAGGCGGGAATTTTCTTAACTTCTAACGAAATTAAAAACTTCCCAGAAAACACTAAAATCCGCGAACATTAGCCAACTTAAGAAGTTGTTAAGTCTAATATGATCAGTAACATCTCACTAGCTACAGGTATGTATCAGAAAGAAACCACGCCCTTACTTGATGTGCATATATGGTGTCGTAAATTATCGTCCACGACACACCGGCGGTGTATAAAGGCAAACACACAAGCCAGTCACAAGAGCCACGTACCGCACACCAGCCTAACACAGCACCCCAATTAAGGGCCATACCTGAAAAATGTTTAAAGTAATTTAACATAAAAGAAGAAGAAAAGGTCCTCACTTGATGTGCATAAATAGTATCATAAATTAAAGTCCATATGATACCAGTACAATAGAGTGGAAGACAAACTGACCAATCGCACGAGCCACGAACTGCAGACCAGCCCAGTAAAGCTCCGTAATTAAAAGTCAATCCTGAAAATTAAGAACGATGTCTTGATAGTAGGATGCGTCTGTGATGTATGTGGTTGTATGAATAGATTACCTTCTTCCAGAAAATTAATGCCGCACAAAATTAAAGGGGATTATAAAAATTCGCGTGAATTAAATGCCCCGTTAGTGCAACGTAAATATTCAGGATGTTAAAAAATATAGTATTAATTTAAAACCCGGAAAAAAACTGGCAGCTGATATTGTAGACGTTTTTAAAGAAAACAAGAGAAACTGTTTTCTTTAAAAACAAGAGAAACTGTTTTTAATGAACCTATTCTCAAAATAAAAATAAACATGTACATCGAATTTTGTTTTTTAATTTCCTGATTCGCGTTATTTTAATGCTTTCGTAATCCAGTTGAGCTAATTCGCGTTAATTAAATTCTTTTTTATAAGTTGTTATGGATGGGAAGTCACATGCGACAAAAAAAGGTTTAAACATGTTCAAATTCTACGATTCGTACGAACTTTTAACGAACCAATACTTAAAAATTATTGCGGCAAGTGAGGAGACAGAAAAAAGGCTTTTTAACGTTTTTTTAGTAAATAGCTAAACTTCGATATGGATGAAAAGATGACAAAGATACCCTACAGGTACAAAATTTCGCGGGTATTTAATTTTGCGATTTTGCGAAAATTCGCGAAATTAAATACCCGCGAAAAATTTCAAAATCTTAAAATTGCAAAATTTAATACTGGCGAAATTTTATACTAGCCTTGGCCTCCTACATACATACAGAGAATAATGCAGTACAAATGTTTGCTATTTTAGTCTAATACAATTATATTATCCCTTGAATTGAAATTGCAAGGCAATACAGAGCCAAAAAATTAGTTTTAAAAGTAGAGAAGAAAACATAGTGGCAAAGAGGCATCACCATGGCTGAAGCTACAAACGCTATTCTAAAGTTTTACTATGTTATAATGGAGAAAATAGTGTTTTCCAACCTCAATTAGGACAAAAATCTAATTGATTCCATAACATGAAGACTAAATAACTCACCCAAAAAAAGCTGAGGCCAATATGTAAATCGTTTCATGAGTGGATAAGATACAACTAAACCCATGGATGCAGCTCCGAGAAAGACACTGAAAAAAGGAAAATACAAATGGAAGGCCGGACAAAAGACGTGATACAACTAAATGTCACTGATAAACCTACCTGTACCAGTTTAAAGAAAGCAATACTCCTAAACCACATGATAACAATCCAGCAAGATAGACCAAAGCTTGCTGATGAGATATTTCTCCAGACGCTAATGGACGTGATAAAGTCCTTTTAACCTAATTGATAAAAATAGCTTTTTCAATATTGGGAACACAACTTTATTACGTCAATCCTCGAAAACAGTTTACGAAGAGTCAGTATCCTTAGTTCAACTAAAGAAAAATGCATAATTCACCAGGAGGTAATATGTCTAAACTAAGTCATTCCCGAGGCAAAAAAGTCTCATGCTTTCCAGTGCTGAAAACCGCATGTCAAAATCGGTCGGGAAGGGCCGGTAGTTACGGAAAACCGCGCATTTCCCGTTTTTGGCGATTGGACTGCTTTTACTCGGCGTCAAATAAAAAATGATACCATTTTTGAAAAATAAAAATATCATGCTTTCCGGTGGTGAAAACCGCATGTCAAAAATCGGTCGGGAAGTGAATTTACCGTGCGGGTACATTCTTAGTATTCATTCAACTATACCGGCCGCGTCCGGGAATTACGGAAATCCTCATTATGGACAGCGAAATTATATCGATAAAAGCCATAGACTATTTATTAAGATAGGTTAAATAAATAAAATAAATATTAGTAGACATAGTAATTATAAAACAACTACAAAAATCAACCAATATTCAAGCTAAGCAGTGCAACAAAGTAAATGTGTTAAAAAAAATAGATTACTGTTGAGGACATCACTCGGTACCTTTTTACCTGACTTCTCTCTCCTCTGAACAAAAAACATCTGTAAAAAATTAAAACGGCCCTATTCTTTTTAAATTTATTTACCTAAAGTGCACAGATGGTTACGCGTTATTTCTGAAAGTCTTACAGACAACCACCTAAAAGCTCTTACAGTTAAATAAGATTTTATTTTTCATTACTATTCCAGTTTAGAGCGAAAATAGTACTGGGTGCGAAAGATGACATACCTACCAATTAAAGCCTAAAGTGACATTTTCAGATAACAAAGAATCAACATTCTGATATCACCATTATACTCAGCATGCATTATTTGTTCACTGTAGCAGATTTTATCGAAAACAAGTTCTATAGACAGCATGTCTGAGCCAAAAACCACAAAAGGCGCGTTACAAGGAAACAAAGTTTTTAAGTGAATGATTATAAATAAGGTGCTATTTAATACAGTCATGCATTACTTACCTTCTTATCGAATTCACTATCCCACATATCGTTAATCACACAGCCAGCTCCTCTCATAATAAAAGCACCGGTACCAAATAATGCTAGAATCTTAGCATTTGGTAGGCAACCTTCATTGGCTGCCATAGCAATACTCCACGTGCAAGGTAAATATAAAAGCCAAGTTCCGATTGGTTTATCAAATCGAATTAAATTTAAATATGGCTTAATAGAATCTGGACTTGCGTTTAATAAAGCCTTTGTTACAGAATGTCGTTTAAAAACATTTAAGGATTGTATATTTACTGCAGCAAAAGTACGGTTCAAATTCGAAAATGATCTGTTAAAATTATACTTTTTAAGTGGATAACCAGAGTTTCGAGTTTGATATGCATTCTTGTGGATTGACTGATTTACTGCACATGTACAAAACGTTTTCGTTTTTACTTTATTTTCAATCTTATTCTCAATAACAGAATGGTTCCAGTACAATACACAGGCTTGACTTTCTCGAAAGGTTGATAAAGAATGTCGGAAGACGGTTTTGCCATGCAAGGTTATCATTTTATCAAAAAAATCTAAAAGATATAAAGCTGGATCATATTATAAACATACATAATAAAGGATTCCTCACAATCTACTTCACAACAACATTGCCATCAATATTTTCTAAATAATGCATATTAAACCAATACACTTATTTATTAGAACAATTCTACAAGAGTAATACCCTCTGATTTTGCCAAAAAAAGGCCCAGGATCAAATTATTTTTATCAATTCTAAGACATCTCAAATCCGTTTTTGATTTTGCAATAAAACAAAAACAATGCAGGGAAACTCTCTTGCAATTCTTTTTCAAACTAACGTAACATAGTTTTCTATTATGGATGCTTCTTTTCTCACCGATAATAATCCAAAAATAACAAAAAATGAGACTGAATTGTGAAGTTGTGCTCACGAATAAAATAAAAACACACCAGGCTGGAAAAACCACGAAAAATAAGAACAGCAGCTTTAGGTCAGATTGTACTTTTCTTCTGGTTTATTTAAATAAGGTCCCACCATGAACTTTTCTAACTTTAACGTAAAAGACAAGAAAGACCAAGACGAAACATTTAATTTCTAAAAACATTTTTCACCAAAATATTTCACTATCAACAATTTTTTTCCATTTCGCTGGTTTACTAACACGTTCCTTATAAAAAAATTACACCCTTCAACCTTTTCTGCCGAGTTCCATTCCATAAAATGTTTCAGATATATTTTGTTCTAATGGCACCCTATAAAATAACTGCTTAAAAAAGTCACGTCATCATACACAATTAAATTGCGACAAGGTTAATTTAAGGATGTGAAACTTTGACGAACGTTTCATAAAAAAATTTCAATTTACTTTAGAATCAATGCAACAATCTAAAGCTTTTTTTTATTATTATATAAAAACACAGAATACAATGAACTCAACTAAAACTACTATACTATATTTCTTAATACTTTTCCGAACCAGGTTCTACTGCTATTAATAATATATATCTATATGTCTATATATGTATCTATATTATAATCGCTATAACGTGAGCCAAAACCGTAGCTCCAAATTGATTTTATAAGGGGTCATCTACAAAATTCGTAGCAATTCGTATCAAAAAAATTCGTATATGCTATACGAATTTTTTTTTGCCATACAGTAATTAAATTCGTATGAAATTTTTCTAAATTCGTATAAAATTCGTATGAGTTTTAAATTAAATTCGTATGAGTTTTAAATTAAATTCGTATGAGTTTTAAATTAAATTCGTATGAGTTTTAAATTAAATTCGTATGAGTTAAATTCGTACGAGTTTAACAAAAAATTCGTATGAGATTTTAATTAGATGCGTATGGTTTTAAAAAAAAGAAAATCGTTTGACATTGTATTAAATTCGTATATGAGTTTCAAAATAAAATATTTTTTAGATCGCATTTTAAAAGTTTAAAAACGAAAAACGGCGATAGAAATGTTTTTTTAGACGCATTTTTAAAAGTTGAAAAACGAAAAACGGCGATAGAAAAGCTTTTTTAGATCGCATTTTAAAAAGTTTAAAAACGAAAAACGGCGATAGAAATGTTTTTTTAGATCGCATTTTTAAAAGTTGAAAAACGACAAACGGCGATAGAAATGTTTTTTTAGATCGCATTTTTAAAAGTTGAAAAACGAAAAACGGCGATAGAAATGTTTTTTTAGATCGCATTTTAAAAAGTTTAAAAACGAAAAACGGCGATAGAAATGTTTTTTTAGACGCATTTTTAAAAGTTGAAAAACGAAAAACGGCGATAGAAAAGCTTTTTTAGATTGCATTTTAAAAAGTTTAAAAACGAAAAACGGCGATAGAAATGTTTTTTTAGATCGCATTCTAAAAGTTTAAAAACGAAAAACGGCGATAGAAATGTTTTTTTAGATGCATTTTTAAAAGTTGAAAAACGAAAAACGGCGATAGAAATGTTTTTTTAGATCGCATGTTAAAAGTTGAAAAACGAAAAACGGCGATAGAAATGTTTTTTTAGATCGCATTTTTAAAAGTTGAAAAACGAAAAACGGCGATAGAAATGTTTTTTTAGATCGCATTTTTAAAAGTTGAAAAACGAAAAACGGCGATAGAAATGTTTTTTTAGATCGCATTTTAAAAAGTTTAAAAACGAAAAACGGCGATAGAAATGTTTTTTTAGACGCATTTTTAAAAGTTGAAAAACGAAAAACGGCGATAGAAAAGCTTTTTTAGATCGCATTTTAAAAAGTTTAAAAACGAAAAACGGCGATAGAAATTTTTTTTTAGATCGCATTTTAAAAAGTTTAAAAACGAAAAACGGCGATAGAAATGTTTTTTTAGATCGCATTTTAAAAAGTTTAAAAACGAAAAACGGCGATAGAAATATTTTTTTAGATCGCATTTTAAAAAGTTTAAAAACGAAAAACGGCGATAGAAATGTTTTTTTAGATCGCATGTTAAAAGTTTAAAAACGAAATATAATTCGTATGAAAATCGTATAAAAGAGAATATAATTCGAATGACAATTCGTATGAAAGAGAATATAATTCGTATGAAAATTCGTATGAAAATCGTATAAAAGAGAATATAATTCGTATGACAATTCGTATGAAAATCGTATAAAATTCGTATTAGATTTTTTAAAAATCGTATAACTATTTAACACTATACGAATTGTATACGATTTTTATACGAATTAAAAGCAATTAAATTCGTATATATTCGTATAAAATATCATACGAAATTTGTAGACGACCCCTAAGCGAAAAGGTTAGGTATTCTTGAGTTTTATTATGTTTGTGCACAAGCCGAAATAATGTCAAATAAAAGTAAAAATAACATTGTAAAAAAATGGTCAAAATTCCTTCTAAGTGGATTTTTTCCACAAGCTTTACAACTATTTTATATATTAATAACTATAAAAAAGAAACAAAAATAAAAAAATAACAAATATAACAGCTTAAATATATATCAGTCTAAAATAATATGCATATAATGACACTGAATTATTAAGCGCACAAAAATACAGTAAAATTTCTAGATATGCATTGCAAAGGTAATAATAGCTTAAGCACAATACATTATACATACCTTCTTTAATCATGAAATACTGTAAAGAGTTAAGTAAAGAAACCAGAATACAGGCTGAGATGTACATCTTGCCCTACTGAATTGTAAAACTAATAAACCTTGTCAACTCTCTCAAAGTCACAAATTTATAAATAGGATTTTTGTTGTTTTCCCAAATTAAAAAATTTCAAAATGGAATTTGTAAGCATTATATATATATAAAATGTAAAACAAAAGTCATAAAAAAAATTGACACAAATATCTGCATAATTTTTACACCAAAAAGCGAACAACATCTGAATTTTCAAACAATTTAAAACCATCAGCAGTCGACCAAATCTTAATTCGCTGTAAAGGATATTCGAAGCTTTTTTTCTCTATTGAAATGCGTTGTATGATCCCACAGGTCTATGCATACACGTGTGCAATAGCTATGAAACACCCAGTTGAACAACATACTAAACTTTATGTTGTGGGCTTGTTAGTATAGATAGTAATCCCTTTTTCTCTTGTCCCTTGTGAGCAGGTGACATGGCTTCTTTCGATAACATTAAATAGTTTTCTGATTTCAAAAATCTTGGGTAGCTATCAGATCTCATTAAGCGAAATATGTCGTACTGTGCAGCTTGAAAGGTGTAATGATTTGGGTTTTCTATTCCCGAATGAACATCCATCATGAGCTTGGAATCTAAATTAACTTGGTAAAAAGCTGTGCGTGACAAGTACTCCTTATAAATCAAGTCTGCCTTCTCTTTTAACTTTTTTAAAGGGCAAGCTTTGTACTCTTCGCAAGCAAGCCAAAAGCGTAAATTCTCTGAACTATGCTCTTTTTCTAAATGCTTTAAAAACACGACAACACCTTCAGGGTCTCTTAATAATTCTTCAAGGTTTATCGCCCATTTTTCAACTTGGCTTGATGTGTTGGAAGATCTGCGTGAGAAGTCACCCGATGAAGGTGATTCCTCAACATACCATGCATGTGTAGAAGGATCAGTTTGACGTAACAACGGATCAAACCTATTATACTGCGAGCAATAAGTGATCAGGCTTTCAATTGCTTTTGGTGGATCCATTTTTTTGTTTGTCTTTAGACCATCATCTCTTAACGAATCCACAGAATGTCTTCTAGCTGAGTTTGGTGCTGAAGATAGTTTAACTTGAGTTAAGGGGGCTGTATCAACAATGTCTTTTTTGAATTTTAATGGATCTGCTGCCAACACGTAATCAGAATATGGTGGTGGCTTATGCAAGTTCCAAAATGCTCTTTCCTGGCTTTCAATTATATATTGTTCTGCCTTACTCTTTTTTTTATCAACTTTGTAACTGGCTTCAGCTTGCAGCCATATATATTCCCACTTATGTCCAAGGTGGCGCTGCAACCTAGTAAATTGATCCATTTCATAAACCTCAAGATTTGAACGATTTTTATTGGAAAATAATCTCTTGCATAAATGAATAGCGTAATCAGTGTTAGATATCGCTCTTTCCTTCGTAGGCCAAAAATAATCGTTTTGAAATCTGTGGTGTGTGAGATCATCCTTTACTGTAAGTTTGCTATCAGCTGCAACAAATATGTAGCCATACTTAGCTACTGTACGAGCAACATTTAACCCTTCCATTCTTGAGGTCAACTTTAAGTCTTTCATTAACCACGTTACAATGTCTGAGCCGGTACAAACATTAGGAATTGTATGCCATAACGCTTTCACAGTAGTAATGGGAACACCATCCTTGGCATCTTGCAGCCTCACAACAATCGCTTCTATTCTTTCCAAACTGGCTTTTAGTTGGCTATCAAGTTTCCATTCTGTTCCCATTATGTTTATGTAAAACGTTTAATATGCTAAAAGTAAATCAATAATAAAGATAGACAAAATGCTGCCCACCATGGAAAATCATAGTTTGTAATAAGTTATTCCACTTTCCCTGTTTTTAGTGATTTCTTCCCTTCATCTTAATTGCTTAAACAAAAGAAAACGCAAGAGATAAGTCTTGTTTGGGAAATTCACAGTCAACAAATTGTACAACAAACTAGATATACTGTACCATGTAAATCAGTATAAAATATTTATCATTCTGAGACATTATAATTTTTTTCACAACCCCCCTCCTTTAATAGACTAGCCCTTATTAAACTTTTATCTCCTGTATAAAAAAAACTTTCATCCACCATTCCTAAAGTGAGCTATGTTGAAAAGTCAATCCTTTAATAAAAAGAAACAGGGGTCAAACTGTGCAAACAGAAAAATACTATGTATCATGACTTTCTTGTATTGAAAGGAAAGCAAGCCAGTATAATATCACCAACAAAACCGATATGTAAATTATTAAAAACATAATCTTGCAAAAGGATATACATAAACTATATAAAACAAAGACAGCAGAAACACGAGAAAAAGGGTTGTGTGATATTTCCAGCTTTTTTTGCTTATAGCACTTTTCTTCTCTTTTGACAAAATATGAAAAAATTAACATTTTAATATACAACAAAATATAACTCAATGCAGCTGTAAATTGTAGAAGTGATAAAAACTTCTCTGATTTTTTAGAGATTCCCAAAATAATAGTAATAAAAAACAATATAATGCAACAGAAAAACACCTGTTTTACTGCTAATTTTTCACTTTCTTTAATAAACAAATTAAAATCTTCACTGTTTACAGGTTAGCGACGAATACTTGGAATTTCTTTGGAATGGGCAATCATTCCTTTATTAGGAGACTGTGAATTTGCAGCTTTATGCATCTACTTTGAAGAATTTGCACTGTTGTATCACACATTCAGCTAAAAGATTCTACATTCATACTACAATAAAAGAGACTAAATCCCAAGCCATTAAACCTATGTAAAGAGACAAACCATTTTTATAAAAAATCCTTTGAATTATACCCAGTGGGGTCACAAAGGTTGGAAAATGAAAGTGCCAAACTAAAGCACTGAGTAAAGGGGGAAAAAGAAAAATGCCATAAAGGCTGTCTGTGAAAAGCATGTGATAGCACCTGCATGCGACTACACATGCCATAATTGATGCGTGGGTGTGATATAAAATGCATATCGAAGCTCTTTGTGCAAAAGATTATAACAAATAAAACAACTTACAATAATAGCTAATAGACACCAATCAAACAATTATATGAGGTTTTATTAAGTTGTGTCACACAAAAAAATCACTTCACCAAGGAACAAAGTATAATTTTTATGAATTTTAAAGCATGAGTTTGAATTTACTAGTCGTTAGCCCGTGGAAAAATCCACGAATTCGTCAACCCTTTTTATACTGCGTTGCGTGCATTACTTACGCAGCTAAGCTACCATTTTGCATGACAGACAGACAGAAGTATACAGCCTTTATAATATAGATGTTATTTAATAATAGCCTGATCATAGACTTGCTCGTACTAGTCCAAACAAGAGATCTTTTTCACACTTACTCCATCTCTTGCCAGGGCTTTTTTTTCTTCAAGCGACATGGTTCAAGAATGCTTAACCAGACAGTGTGAAAACTTTCAGGAAGAAAAGTTATCAAAAATTATCATAAAAGTTGGTATATATATATAAAGTTAGAATCAACCATACATACAATATAGTTCAACCTTGACTTTGAAATAAACCTAAATCAAATGTTGTAATCAAAATATTTTGAAATCTCAAAATTATACCATGATGTTATTTATAACTTTATTTTAATTATTCAGTTTGACATCACATGACAAGTCTGTAAATGATCCATTGACAATCCATTTCCTAAAGATTGTACTATTAAAGTACTTCAGCAAGTTTCAGAGTTTTTATATGCAAATGACATTCACTATATAATAATATGTTGCATGAAATTAATTAGGTATAATTTTTTTGTCTTGAATTGGTTATAACATATTTATTTATATTATAACATATTTATATTAGTTATAACATATTTATTTATGGCAAGAAATCAACTTTAGTATTGCACTTGTGCAGATTTGGGATTGTCATAAAGTAGACTATATAAATGACAGTAACAGCAACAACCTATATTATCGGTTATACTGTACACCGGTTACACAGTTAAAATTACCGGTATTATTGTTTGACTATTATATATATATACTTTCACTGCTAAAACCAAAATAATTACCTGTAAAGTAATTAGAGGTATAACAGGCCTATCTATAAAAAAAGCACCTGCACGACTAATTGCGAAAAATGTTTAAGGTGCAAAGTAAAAAAATTTCTTTGCCCCTGTACAACACGAAGGTGTTCCTGCTTTGGTGTGAGGAACAAACATAGTACCAGCAATGTCCATATCCAGGAATTTTAATGAGTTGAGTCATTATTAAACCAGGGGCGGATCCAGGGTTAGTCCAGATAAGTCGCATAACTAAGTGTAAATTTGATGAAAAATGCAAGCGAATGATGTCGACGTTCTGGGGATTACGATACGGGTCTTGCAAACGAAGCGCATTAAAAAATCAGTTCAGATTCTATTTTTTTGCGCCAAAAAGCCACTGTTCACAGCCCTCTCCATTGTTGATGTTACAGTTGTGACGTCGCTACCATATAGACTAAGAGGGTTGCAAATTATAGCTTACAGATTTTGACTGATTCACTTTGACTAATCAGTCCCTCAGTCAGTCAAAAATCAAATAGCTTTGGCCCGCAACCCTCCCCATCTCACTTTAGAGGCATGTGACTTCAAAATCGTGACATAATTTTTACACTGTATGCGTAGTCCAACAATATGTGGCCTGTAGTGGTGAAGAAAATTTAGGTTCCCTACTGCGTAGTTACTTATAACCTGTTAGGCTATAGTTTTAACTCCCATCCATCAAGATCAGTCAAAGACTCACGCCTTTTAGCTTGCATTCGTTTGTACTAACATGACCTGACTTAAAGTGTGCTAATGTTAAATCTGTTCGTGAAATGCAAAAAGAACTTTTAGAAAGTGTTCATTCTGTGAGATATTTACCCCTTGGTTGGTAAAATTCAGGTGGAGATAGCTAGCTATATAGCTATATACATTCCATAAGGCAAGGTGTGAAGAAAGAAGGAATTATTGCTTTAAGGTGAGAAGTATGTTTTCTACTCTCCAAATTATTTTAAAGGTTTTCAGTATTAGCTACGAAAAGCTAGTTGTTGAGCTATTATAGCTATAGCTAGCTGGTTATTTCTTTTTGTAATATGAGCTCATTGAACAGATTTTTTGTTTTAAATTTTCTTTTAAAAACCAAAGGGAAAATATTTTTATATATATCTAAAAAAAAGTTTATTTAGATTTTCACTGTTCCATATTGTTTGTGACACGAGTCTTTCTCCCGAGGAGACAGTTAAAGCAGAAGCAATCAACAACTGTAACCCCAAGACATGGTTGCCTTTTTGTTAATACTTGCCTTGTTCAATTAATAATAATTTGCTGAATTTTACAGAAATGATTTGCCAAATCGTCTGGTCTGATTATGATGGTTGCTTACCAAACAATGTTATTAAAGCGTTAAAAGCTGTCAAATTTGATAGCTTTGAAAACATATTAAAAATTTCAGCCACTTTACCGTCATAACCTGTGAATGTAAACGTTCCTTTTTTTCTTTACGTAGACTTAAGACTACACCAGGTGCATCATGGTTTATGTAAGTTTAAAAACGAAAAACAACGATAGAAATGTTTTTTTAGGTTGCATTTAAAAAGTTTATAAGTGAAAAACGGCGATAAAAATGTTTTTTTAAGATCGCATTTTAAAAGTTTATAAACAAAAAACGGCGATAGAAATGTTTTTTTAGATTGCATTTTAAAAGTTTAAAAACGAATAGCGGCTATAGCAGGCCATTCCTTGAGACAAGTACGATCGCATGCGCACTCGCCCGCACACTCGTAAAAAAATTTACGAAGAAGTGTTAATTTATTTTTTTGCCGTTGGTTTTTGATTTAATTGATGAACTAATACAGTCTTTTTTTGTTTTACAATGGAAGTTATCTATCGTGGAAGCTACAGTGTAATGTTTAATTGTTGTTTGTGTAGTCCACGAAACATGATCGTTATGAGGTCCACGATTGTTAAAAAAATACGCATCGTGGTTCGTGTGTAACATGAAATAAACATGAACCACAATGTTAACAAACCTTTTCACAGTACTGTACAGTACTGTATACCTAGGAAACATTTCCTATTTTTTCCTTATTTATGAATAATGAAAGTAACATTAGCTAAAGTTTTGTATATAAAGATTAAAGTCATTCATTACAAGCACGTTGCATGCACAACACCGTGGTACAAGGCCACCATCGAAAATATGTTTGGTTAGCGTCATTTCTAATTACAAAAGTGAGTCAGTCAGTCAGTCAGTTGGATAAAAATTTTTCCCGAAAAATTACAAAAATACTATATTTCGCAGCCATATTGTGTTATTCGTTTTAAATGTATACCAACTGTATTATTAGCCTCCGTTTTAAGTTTGATTTTTGTCAGTCAACATCGTTCCCATGGTTTTCCCTTGTATTGCTGTATAAATACAAGACAGGAAATATATCACTGAGTAGCTCAGCGCAGTCCCCTATCGAAATAACATTCAGACGTAACAACTGAAATTGGACTGCTGAAAAGGTAAATGGTGGATTTTGTTGCGTGTCAAAGATTGCTCGTGGATTGTTTGGCTTATTTTTTACAAAATTACCAACACTTCGACTTAACTTTCGCCTTTTGAAGTGAGTCGGTCGGCTGACGCTAACCAATTATATATTTGAGGGTGGCCTATGAGCATGATAATTGACTTGTGCTGACTCATTGGAAAATGACGCAGAATTATTGGGTCTTTTCAGTTGAGTTTGGCATTCTAAACTTCAAAATTTTGCCTAAAAAATTTATGAAGAAGTTACTGCGTAAAGCGGTGTCTTTTCCCTCAATTAATAATAGCTAACATGGAAAATGTGGAACTGTATAATTGTTTTCGAAAATATCATAACTTTTGTGAAATAATAGAATGTGAATAAAATCTTAAATGCATGAAGCCCTATATTATTAAAAAAAAAAATTAATAGCTTGCTAAAACCTAACCTAGCTAAATGAGTAGAGTAAACAGGACGGGGTCTTTTCTGGACACCAGCAGAAAAGTTTTAGAGCAACCCCCACACATCATCACACACACACACACACTGAGCTGATTTATGGAAGACCAGGCTTGTGCCTTAATGTCATTCAAAATATATCTGTGTGGTATTAATGGTAGCAAATATAGGTAAGATAAGATAAGTACTTTATTTCATTTCGTTTATCTTCATTTCGCGTTACGTGCTGTTGAAAATTCTAAGAACACGAACACCGGACGCCACCATTTACCATACTTTTTGACATGTCCCTAAACAACACCGTTTGGACGCCCGCCAGTGGTTTGAGTGTATTTTCATGCCGCTACATATGTTTCCATTACATAAGAAATTCTAAATTCTTTTTTAACATTTTTTTTTTAGCCTAAAATACTCTTATTCAGTGTCCTTCCGGTTAAAGTCAAGTATTAAGAATAAAAATGTTTAGGACTGAAAGAAATTTATCATGTTAAGTTATAATACATAGGCAAAGTCTTAGCCTCAACGTTCTTATAACTAGCTTCTTATTAAAAAGACGTGTACACATTAATTCGAAATATTTTGGGTCTGGTTTGAAATAACTTCCGAATTATTTTCAAATTACTTAAGTTTGTCATATTTTGTCAAATAAATTTTGTTTGTCTCAAATATAACATTTCAATAATTTAAACAAAACTGGAGGAGAATAGAACAGAAACAAAGTACAAACCAAAAAAACACATCAACAAACCAAAAAGAACACATCAACAAACCAAAAAGAACACATCAAATAAAAATCAAATAGAGAAGAAACAGAGAACACGGCAGACAAATATTTAACTGTTAAACCTCACACCAATCTTAATGAAACAGAATAATGACACAGTGGTCAACCAAACACAAAGTTTACATTATCGTGGATAAACTTTGACGAAACAAAAAGAGAGAAAAGAAAGTGATAGGAAGAGCGACAAAGTTGTCGTAATACTTATAAAATGTAATTTAAATTAGGGGAATTTTGGCAAAGAAAGAAAAAAAGTAAAAGTGGCTCACTTTTGGTTAGACAACACGGGGGAGAGCTAGTACGGTAATGGTGTCATTTACAGTTATATATTTCTCTACTCTATTTATAAGTTGTCATTGTTACCTTATATGATCAAATATTTAATTTGCTTCAAGTGTCAAAATTATGTTGCAAGATATTCAACACCCAGCTACCTATCTGTGACGAAAGAGATGTTTTATTTCACCGAAATTTGTATTCACAGCGGACGTTGTTCATGTGACGTCCAATGTTCATGTCATGACAAGAAACTTAAAAAAGGATATAACAATTTGAACGTACAACAAACAAGCTAAATATTACTCTGCAGAAGCAATTCTTGTAATGTGATTTAAAATATTTATATTAATATTGAACGAATAAAAAATTTATTGAGGCTCAATTTGGTAAGAAGGGACCTCCTTTAAATTTAAAAACCTTTAAAGGCCAGGCTTTTCTTGTTCCTACGAATTTGGTATAAATTTGCTGAAATATCGTAGTATTGTTCTGTTACTTTCCATTCCGTTCGGTTCTTATTTACAGTTCATATCCAATTTCCTAGTCTTTTTGGTAATTTGTTCATTGATTTAAAAATAACTATTTGTAGCCTATGTTCCGAGAAGTTTTTAATTTAGTATTATTGGTCGTTGCTTTCGTATTTTACTTTATAAGCTTCATTTACAACAGTTGATATAACGTAGTTCTCAGGGTCTTGCCGTATCCGGGGTCAAAAAAGCCAAAAAGGCCCTCAAACATTCATTTAATAGGATTAGGGGGGGGGGGGGGGTGATCAACATCCACAATAACAAGACACATGTTGTTAACAAGAAACAAGTTAAATAAGAAACCTTATAGCTTACAGATCAACCCAAGTTTATGCAACAAGAAAAACTGATATATTATTTTTGAAAACTGTGAAATCAATCAAACTGGGGCACGATGTAAATGCAAAGAGGGTCGGCACTTCGTACTTCGTAACCATATTTGCTAGTTAATTAAAGAAGCACAACCTGGCCGGAAAAAGATTAATAGCATTTTCGTTCCAAGAGCATTGGTATTAAAGATGAAAATACTGGGTACGGGGTTGGTGTATGAGTAGTAAGCAACCAGTAGTTAAAATTATATGCAACTGTAAATACTTAAAAGGTATAAGAAACAGTTCAAACATAAAAATAAAAAAGAACAAAAATAATTTGGTGGCTTTTTGTTTAACATGTAGTCACAACCTCGTCCCCAGGCCCATTTTTCTCTTTCTGACAATCTCGGACGGCGAGAAGAAACGTCTCGGATATCAAAAAAGCGAAAAATTGCCCTGGGAACGAGGTTGATGTAGTCAAATTCATCCGTTTTTTCTATGTGCTATTTGTAGCATATCCATTTTGATAAAAACTTGTTTTGTACGAATCTTTGCTATTAAGTTTTTCCTCCACAGTCTAACAAAGAAAAACAAGCACTTAATTTCCAAAGTTAGCGTGAACATGTTAAAAAAATTCTAGGCACAAGTTTGCTATAAGTTCGTTACTGTATAGCGTATTAAACACCAATTCTGTCTTCTTTCCGTATTCAACAATAAAAACATCAAAAAGATTGCAGCAACAAATACGAGACCAAACTACTTTTTTCAAAAAAACAGCCATCATACTTTTCTCAACCTCAAGTCTTGCTGTTAATTGAAAATAAATTTTTTATGGTTTTTCTATTGTGAAATATCCAATGTGCTTAACAGATACGTCGTTAAAATGCATGTCTCTTCTATGGGTGGGCGTTTGGTAAAATAGCTCTCCGAATAAACGAGAAAAATATTGAAATTTTGCTATCGTTGAAAACATATGGTCAAGATAATAAAAGTTACGTTTGAAAAATATTAGATGTACAAAATTAACCCTTTAGAATATACACTCTTTTTTTAACTTTTCATTAGTTATTTTAGCTAGTTTTGTGGGGTTTAGACCACAAAATAACTAGCTTTTTAAAATTTCAGTTGCAATTGATATCTAAGAACAAGAACTAGACGGTTTACACATGAGTTATGGCGGTTCAACTGTGGGGCTGTTTCTGCCCAATTTCTTGACCTTGGATCTACGTGATTCCAGTCGTCAAGGGTTAATATCAAGCGAATAGATTCTCTCTATTTTCCTTTGAAGCTGTTGGGAATCCTTTTAAACAGAGTAGGGCTATTATTACAGAGAAAACTGGAATTTGTGCACAAATACATGCTTTTCTTAAGTTTTTACCAGAATTTACCCGTCGCTACTTACCATCTTTGGTTCACATACGTAAGTTAAGTAATTCAAATTTTTTAAGACTCGTCAATTCCTTGAAATAGGTGCCAGTATTTTTTCCATAAAACAAAAAATGAGTTTCCAGTATTTCTAGTGAACCTGCGCTTTTTAGAGTGACGTCAAAAGCAAATATTTATGTCAGGGCTTTTAAAAACTAATATTCAAACAATTCACACGCACCTCATCAAAACAGGTCCTATCACGCAGGACTATATAATGCTAATACGAATCACTATTACACGTCGTTACAAAAGTTAAACACATTGACGTCAAACTTGTCTTCAGAGCATCTTTTTTCTCGTTGCATGTTGGCTACATATCAGAAAGCAGACAGAAAGGAGCCTTAAGAACGAGATTGCATTGACGTGATACTGAAAGGAAGTGAAAGTTCATAAGCTCTTAAGAAGAAACGCACATAACAGCAGAAAAAATGTTCCTACTATGCAGTGTGCTATAAGTTTGCGTAAGATATAATAATTAAAATTTCCTCCTAATTGGTATGATACACCACTATCGTTCATACCCAGGCTTTTTTTCTCCTCATGCTAAGATCAAAAGTATATTTTTAGCATGAAACTCTGGAAACTCTGGAAACGAATTATGTTTCTTTTTTGAATTTTAATTATAATATAACAAGTATAAATTAGGCGCTATTATTTTTAACGAAACTTTAACATTAATAATTAGGAACTAAAATCTGTTATTAGTGACAAAAATCTGTTTTCTCAGATAATTTACGTCATACTCGTTTCCAGGACCTCTCGGTCCTTGAGCTGCTATTACGTAACGGAATGCCCCGGGAACGAGGTTTGATTTACGTGCAAACTAAGCTGTAAAAGTGAGGGTACTTTAACCTGCAGCGTTTCAACCCTGAGCCATTCGTTTCTCATAATCGTCTCTGAAGTACTTTATTTTCCCTGTGCACATGTATTTAACTGTGCAAACTAGCCTTGCACAACGGCATAATAAAATAGAGCAAGTTAAAGGCACAAGTATAAGTTCTAAAACTAACAGCACAGTATATAAAAAGACAAGAAAAATATGTACACGCTGGTTAGATGTAAACTTAAAGAACATAAAATCGATATTTTCGATAAATCCACAAGGCTACTTAAATCTTTAAACCACATGTAGTCTGCTTACCTTCCTGGTTACTCTTATTCCTTTATAACAGATGGATGCCGTGAGTACATGGCCGTGGTAGGGGGAGGTGTAATTGGGTAACAGTTTTGCAATTAGAAAATGTCAAAACCATTTTACATTACTACGACCAACAATGGAATTTGTTAACCACTAGGCTCAATTTCAGACCTACTAGTTCTTATAAAAGAAAGTTCATCCCAGATAAAGAAGTAGCCCGAGAAAATCCAGGATAGTGAAAACCAGGCACAAATTTTGTTGAAAATTTGGCATGTGTAAACCGGGCTTACAAGATGCTGTGCTTAA
This sequence comes from Hydractinia symbiolongicarpus, assembly GCF_029227915.1. NCBI lineage: Eukaryota > Metazoa > Cnidaria > Hydrozoa > Anthoathecata > Hydractiniidae > Hydractinia > Hydractinia symbiolongicarpus. Next base: position 8,306,330 of record NC_079882.1, on the reverse strand, counting down.
ACAAACGAATATAATGCTTCTGTTGCGTTGATAATTGGTAATATTACAGCAATTTACACTTTCATTTTTACATGCAGAAAGTTATAATAACATTGAAAGTGTGGGAGGTCATATTGAGATAATTATTATCGAAACGCATTGTGTGTCGATGTTACAGTTTAATAATTTGATATCGTTGCTAGTGGTTACGTAAAAACAAAAAGGAGAGACAAACTTTTACTTTCAGTTGTCAAAAAAATTGTATAAGAAAAATCTAGATGGCATCAACTATGAATATACATCCACCAGAAGATCTATATAGATCTTTAGTGGTGACACCAATATTAACTTCCACAAGCAGAAGAAGTCCAGGTATTTTTTTACATTTACACGTGATTTTTATAAGAACCTGTTTTATAAAAACGTTGAGGTTAAGATTTGCCAAAAATTAAGAAATACAACCCTATTCCGTTCCCGTCCTGTCGGGGTTTTTTATAACTATTTCTTTCTATACTGAATGGTTATGATACTCACTAAGTTTTTATACTTACATATTAAATAGGTTCCCAAAACTCTTAGAGCCTTCGATATTGGTTATTACTCGAAACTACTTCGAAAAATCTCTATTATGACATTATAAGGATATTATTATTCTTAGAACTTGAAACTGACAACACAATTTATCCCATCAAAGAGAACCTCTTTTTCCAAAACGTTTGACACGTAATTAATCCAATTTCCTGTTTTTTTTATTTTACCCAAAAATCGGATTTTTGGCCGATTTTTGGGTTTTTTTCAGGCGTATTATGTTATGGGTTAACGACTAGTAAAGTCGGAATAACCCGTACAAAAATCCACGGAGTCGACCGTCTTTAACTTACACACTATTTCGTGGACAGACAGATAGAACATGTGTGAATCGATCCTTAACATTAACCATGAGAATAGGATTTATATGTTAGGCGGTTGTCTAGTGTACTTGCATGTCTTCTGTAGCTCAAATGGGAGTTTGAAATGCTATAGGACCCCCTTTGCAGGACCCTCATTGATAACAGTACCATAAGGAACTGAAGAGGCTATCCTAGGTAAATCATAATACTAGTGAAGTACGGGATATCACAGAATAGTTACAAAATGGAGGTCTTAAAGATGAGTGTAACCCACACTTCTTAAAATGAGTTATTCGTTAAATTAGCTAAACGTAATTATGAAGTTTGTTTAGACGTCTCTGCGAGAGGATTTTGTAAAATGAGCTAAATGACATTTTTCGATGTAAGGGTATATGACCCAAGCGCTAAGAGGTATTCAGTCTTTTATCTTAAGCATTGTTACACCAAAAACGAGCAAGAGAAGAAACGTCATAACAACGAACGCATAATACAAGTGGATCAAGGGAGTTTTACATCTCTGTATTTACTGGTGGTATAGGATATGAATGCAAGACATTTTTTTCCTAATTAGCGCAGATGATATCACGGAAGCGTAATTTAAAGAAATCAGTCGTGACGAGTTGGATTATAAAGAAGTGTATTTCACTTTGATACGCTGTATGCGATGAGTCTGAGAGGATCTAAGTCTATCTCGAAGTGTATTTCCATTGACATTAAGATTGAATCCTCTAAACACCAACTTTGAAACCGACGATTTGAAGTAAACGATTATACTCTAACATTTGTATTTCCATATCCATAATATTTGTTTGTGAAATATATTTGATGCTTGAAAAACAAAAACAAACAAAATACGTTTAAATCTTCAAAAACTGCCTTAACTTGTTTTTTCCTTTTTGCTTGAGAATATTCTACCCTACCCAGGTCGAACTTCACTTCTTATTTCACAGATGTTGAAAAAGCCTTAATAAAGTTGTAAGTATCAAGAACTTTAACTAAACTATCTTGACTGTTATTTTGCTTCTGACTTCTTTTTTGTTAATGATCTTCCCAAGTTGCGTTTTACTTCTCTTTTTAGTGTTATGAAAAACTCATTTCTCCTTCTAGTGTTCTATTATATCCTCTGCGGGATTCGAGTTTTAACCTTATAAATAAAGGTAGGGTTACTAGAGAGGCGGGAATACTAAAGAGGTGATATTATTTGAAAGCATAGAAATTAAGTTAGTACTATTTTCAACGGAAAAAATAGCAATTTTTAAAACAGTCACAGAATTGTGATGCATAAAAAAGCATAAAAAGACAAATAAACTTTGGAAAAATTTGTGCATGTATGTATTCGAAATTGTTGTAAAATGATACTTGTACTCTCCTATACGTGATGGAAGTATTGGTAAACGCAGATACGACACGGAGTCAATATAAATTACAGCAATCTCATATTTTCAACATATACCAGAAAGGCGGATATACTGGAGAGAAGGAAATAATGCAGTATATATGATATTCAAAACAAATATGGCACAATTTATATTTGCAGATTGCGACGAATAATTGCAACTACTTCTCATAGTAAAGAATGAATGACGAATTATTTTTTGTTACATTGAATTATTTGCTCGTAGAAAATGTTCTCATTAGAAATACTACAAAAACACAATTTCACAGAAAAAGTACGAAAAGATAAAACATGTCAAAAAAAATTTTTTTTTCTTTAAATTTGTTTAACGCATCATAGTCAGATTTTTAGCACACGCCCAAATAGGAGCAAATTTTAAGTGTTAGATTTGATAACTGCAGCTGGTCATTGATTGTGGTGTTCGTAATTGGTTAAATATGGTAAAGCAAACATTGAAAAAGACGCTTGCGCAAGTTTCCATTTTCGTTAAGAGAATTATTTGTCCGCAATATTTACCAGTTTTTGGCATTTCGCGAAAATTCATTTCCGGATAAATTACTGGGAAACTCGCTATTTATTCTCGGAAAATTTCTTTGATTTACACACCTATAATAATGGATATGCAAATTCTACATTCAGAACTCTTTATTTCATGTCTCCTAAGCAAAAACAGCAATATGAAATATAAATTCTGGACTCTCCAATTTTGCGAAAACAGGTTCCCTTAAAGTAGCTGGTTCTATTCAACATGGTTAAATATGAGCCTGTAATATCATAAGTCGATTGATAAAGCCGTTGCTATGGCCACAAGGAATTCACCGAGCCTTAAAATCCTGCAAAGTATGCAGAAAAACCATATTACAAAAAATAATCTTCCACAAATTCTCTGATAATTCCTGCGTCTAAAACAACCATTTCCACTTATTTCTTGCCATTTTGAAATTTTAGCCAAACTTAGGCCGACGTTAGAAATATAGGAAATAGTTACCCTTTGTGTTTTTAGATAAAATAAAAGAAAAAAGTTGCTTTTATAAACCAACAAATGGAGTGAATATGGAAGAATTAAGTAAAAAGCTACGAGAAAAAGTATGTCTTATTTCTTAACCCAATTCTTCTAATTAATACACAGATGTACAATAATTGCTGTTACCTTTTATCAACTTTATGAGAAAGGTTGTCATTTAGATACTGGAAAACTTCGACCATATTCAGCATACATTTGAATCTTTTGATGTCAATAATAACGGCTACATAGACATATCTGACTTGCAAAGAGTGTTGACAAATTTTTGTTTACCTATTTCAAGAGAATTATTTCTAGCGTGGATGCAAAGGTTAGATTGTATTTTTGTGTCAAACATTACCTTCTGCATGTACTCAGGTCTATTAATCATATACTGTACCACTAACCGTAGAAGACAAAATTCTTTCACCACCCTTCCAAAACTAATAAATGTTTTGGTAATTTTTTTTCTTTTCTTTACTGGTTATTGTGATCCCACATTTTTACTTGTGATAACTCATTTGAACGTCTTATTTTCGGTTAATGTACATCCATTACTAAAGTAATGTCTACTCAACTAGATAACTTAATAGTCTTTTGGGCTAATATTCACTGCAGCTGCGCTGAATTACTGCGTTATGCTTGATAGCTTTCAACTTTGTCCTCATGTCTATTCACAAATTCTTGGACAGTTATCATAACTGTGTAATCTTGGAGGAAATGTTTAATCAGAATGTACATGTTAGAAATTTTACGACGAAGAATAGATCAAATTGCGGTGGTGTGCTATAAAGACCCTCTTTATACAGCGCTGTATAATGCAAAAATGCGGCAGTGTAGGTTTTTGATAGGCCTTTAAGAACTTATTTTGCTAAAAAGTCAAGCAAGTACTGTAACCTATAGTTTTGTACCGATTTTATTAAGTATTCTCTCCTAGTTGGGGAATGTCACTAGCTGCTGCAAAAAACAAGAAGTTGCCAATTTCATCAAATTGGTCATAGGGAACCCCATGATTACCCAATAAGTTTAGTTATGCTTTGAATAACTAACTTTTTACAATAAATTGATCTTGAATAAATATTTATTACAGCTGAAGCGCTTGATTTTTTTATTATTCTTTTATACGTAGTCGTAGAAATATGACAATTTTTTCCATATTCTTTGCGGCACTGTGGTCTTTCACCTAGTGTGTAATTAGCTATAACCCTTCTTTAATAAATTCTCTCGTTTTTACAAAATTTTCAGGTTTTATTCATTATAATAAAATTTGAATGTTTGAACTCCTATTTACTGTAATTGCTGGCTAAATAGTTTTTAAAATGGAAAACACACCAGCACAAAGAAAATTTCTCACTACGCTTCTTGTCGCAGTATTGTCAGCCGGGAGTTACAATAAACAAGCATTTAACCCTATTCGGGCCGGGGGGCGGATTACACCCCCTCCCCTCCTGACGTTTTTTTTAATAACTCCTTATTGCTATGTTATATGGCTATGAAACTTACTGAGTTTCAATATTTATCTATTAGACACCTACATGCCAAATTTTTAGTTCCCATACCTTTCAGAGGCCTTGATATTGGCCATTACTCGAAACTACCCCTAGAAATCTCTATGAAATCCTTATAATGGGGAAAATTTAATAACTCTTGTTAGGATCATCCTTAGAACTTGAAACTTATAAGACAACTTTGTTTTATTAGGAAGAATCATTTTGCATAATTTAGACACGTGATTAATCCGATTTCCTGATTTTTTTCGTATTTCACCCAAAAGTCGGAAAAACCCGGATTTTCGGGCAATTTTTATCAATTTTTTAAGCGATTCACGTAAAAACCGGAAAATATGTTAATCAACTTTTACTTAGCTGTCAGAAACTTTAAACAAAATGCAAAAATTCGCTCCGGAACAAAAGTAATTAAATTTTAGATAGTGGCACTTTCAACCATCTGATGACGTCACAGAAAATGTGCTAACGTAAGCAAAAATTTATTGCTGCTATTTTGATCCTTTTATGACTATAAGTGTGCCAAGTTTGATTCAATTTGAGCAAACCTATGAAAAGTTATTGTAGGGAGGTGGGGGCTGATTCCGCCCCCGGTCATAGTATGTTCAAAAAACCCCGGACCAAATAGGGTTAGGATACACCAAAATACCACCTGTTGGCAAAACTTTAAAAGCAGACATCAAAGCAGGCGACATTAATTAGATTACAGAGCAGCCAACAAATCAAGCAACATAAAGCGAGGTTAAGTAAAATTGTGCTCGGTTGGCATGTACAATTTAATTAGATGTAGTTCAAAAAAAGAAATCGCAGCGTCTATGCATGATATGGTGCCTTAAGAAATATTTGCGTACGATTTTTTACGTTTAAAATTATTTACATGAGATTTTGTAGTCCATTGCCCAACCCACAAGTTAGGCTTAACACATTTCTGCACATTTCGTCAAAAATTTTATTTTTCTAGGCTGGGTTTCAAAGAAACTGATAAAATTCAATATAAACAATTTTTAAGAAAATTTGAATCAACCAGAGATCCTTCTTATGCACTACCGTACAAGAAAAGCCACGTGTAAGTATCCAGCGAAACATTGTAGCCTTAAAATTTCTTGACGTATTCGTGGTTTCAGTAACAGTTGAAACAACATCGATAACAAATAGCCCTTTTGCTTTTTCATGGTAGCTTTGAACCACTATGACAACTTGAAAAAAAAGGCACTGGAAAGGAAGATGTTTTTTCACCTATTTCTTTTTTGCCGTGTAAAACACGAAAGGCGTTGAAAGCTATTTTGATTCAAATTAATGATATAAACGAATACAGTATATGTTAAAGACAAAAACTGACAAATTAAATGCATACTTGTATTTTTTAGGTACAATCCAGTGAGAGGCGACGAAGAACGGTTGGCTCCTGAATCAATCTTTAGTCTAATGAAGAAACTTGTATCTGAACACCATGGTTCATTAAAATCTTCATTTCTAAAGCTTGACGATGTATATTACTTTAAAATATTTTTTTTGTTTATTTTCATTTTTTCTTTGTTTTTTTTTCTTCTTTTCTACTTCTTAATCCATAATTCCTTCCCACGATAATTCTATTATTATTAAACATATCGCATATCTTTTATGTACCTAGAACAAAGATGGCTGTCTGAATTGGAAAGAATTTCGCAAAGTTTTATCAAATTTCCCAACAACAATAACTGACGCGCAGTTTATCGAGTTGATGAAAATTATTGATCCTAAAAAGAAGAAAACGATATCATATCATGAATTTTTAAATATGTTTGAGGAGTGTGAAACTGAGGTAACAATTTTGTGGGGAAGATGGGGGGGGGGGGGGTGGATTGGGTTGGCGTCTTACAGGAAACAATAGACCGGACTTGGCACTTGGCCTTTTTTGTATGTACTTTTTTAAAGCGCATTACAAAAATATCTGAGTATCTCATTTTAGAGCTACATACATTTAATGAAAGTTGTTATTTATATATGAATCACATCATAAAAGAAAGTGTTTGCGGATAACACTCTTTTGTAGGGAAAAACTTTTTACGAATTTTTTATTTAGTTCTGACTTCTTCAAATATCGCAAAAACCTCAAAAGTTTCTTCCGCAATCACTTTTTTCCCCTAAAGTATGTGAAATCTCTTACATAAAATAAACTGGCTTTTTATTGCAGGAAGGCCATCCATGGTTGCGTGGGTCACATGTGCCAAAGCATTCACTGCCGCCGCCAGCTTTAAATCAGTCTACAGTATGTGTTAAATTGATGTAACCAAATATCCTATTTTTTCTCTCGCAGCATTCGCGTTTAAAGAGAAATACCACTATTTAGGTTCAGAAGTTAATTCGGGATAAGATCCAAGACAATTGGGGTACCTTCACAAAGGCCTACACAACAATTGATTTGGATCAAGATGGTTTTATATCAAAGAAGGAACTTGCCGTCTTGCTGAACAAATATACCTTACCCATTACAAACGAGCATTTTGACAGGTAAGACTCGAACCTAACTTACGACTCTCACCTCCGTCATCCTCAAAGGTAATTCAAGCATTTTCACACAATTGATAAGCCGCTACTACGCACGATGTTACTCGACGAAAAGGTTTTTTCTTTACAAGAAATGTAGCAAACTTTGTTTAACTTTTATTGCATTTCGCGCGTAATTAAAATAATTGTCCAATCAAATCTCTTTTGACTTATTTATTTTGAAATATACTTACCACGACTTCGCGCACGCTTGGAAATCAACAAAAGTTGTTCGAATTCTCTCTTAGCACAAATCACCCTTCACCGGGGTGCTTTTTTCTTGTCCGTATGCAGAAATAATAAAATATGTTTGACGGTGCTAGGTAGAATTTTCATGCACAGATTATTATATCAATAAACCTGTATTTTTTCTTACTGTTTATTTTGCAGAATGTGGGAAAAGTGCGATGAAAATCACGATGGTAAAATTCAATTCAGTGAATTTATGAACAAATTGGTAAATTTTGCGTCTAATTTTAGAACTAAGTTTGACCGACCTAAGTTTGACCTCCCAATCGTAAAGGAGTTAAGCATTTTTTGTGGTTAAAAAACTTGAATAATTTTAAAGCATGAAAGATAAATTTTGCCCTTTAAAATATGCAATCAGAGAAAATAAAATATACCTTAATAATAAGTATTTTTTTCGCAAATTCAGATAATTTTAAATTGCATTCATTTGTTCAGGGAGTGAACATTCACGCTAACGATTTGGATGGCTTCAGTAAGAGAATTCACGACGAAAGCGACATGAAAATAAAAAGCAGTTTAAAATATCAGAAAGAAAGGTAATTGCGCGCTTTTTTTCAGTAAGATTTGGATAGGTGCGCATCATAACAAATATTTTTGTCCCCATTAGTTTTCAAGGGCAAGCTACCGTTAGAACGTATTATTATATTTTCAACAAATATTTGTATCATGAGCAATGCATGTTTTTTATATTCTTATAGTTGTTCAATTTATTCTATCTGGAATGAACGAAAAGTATTTAGCTCCAGTTTCTCCAATCTATATTTTTCATTTACCTGCCTTGAGTTTAAAAACGTAAAGATATCCTCAAGTTCCTGTAAAAATTGAGTTTAGTTATTTAGTGGCGTTCAGATGCGTGATCATCTGCTCGAAAAATAGCTACCTCGAAAGAAATATCTGCAACAAGTATATTTTTTCTCTAAAATATACATTATTTGAGGAAATCAAATATAATATTTATTCATTCGTCAGCTTTATGCGCATCCACTAAATTGAAATTTCGCGAAAATTTCATAAATTTAACATAACATAACATCGCATCAAAACAGTTCTAATGGCAGCTAAACTGTCCCTTTCTTTAAGAAGAAATTGATAGAATTTTAATCAATATAATTCTCAAGTGAAAACTTACTTATTTTAAAGGTCACGCCAAGAAACATTGAATCAACAACTTTTTGCTTCTTCAATAACTATTCAACAAGTATTTGAGCACATTAAGGTATGTTATTATGGTTAACTCCTAACTCAACTTGTTTAAAAACATTTCGATTCTTTAAGGTATGTCTACTGATGTTTTGATATCAAGCACAATTCGAAGCAGTGTTAATGCTTTGTAAATCAAACATTTTCCATGACTTCTCTTTTTAGAATTTTGTTTTACAAAGATCTTCAAGTTTTCGGAAAACCTTTCTAAAGGTTGATGAAGATCTTGACGGGAAAATATCCAAGAAAGAATTTCGAAGGGTGAGATATTGGCAATTCTTTTTAAATTCACAGTTCGGTTTATTATATGGATATGTTTTAATGGTACTGCAAAAAGAAAAGTGTTTCTAATTTTCCATTTTAAGCACCCCTTGCCTTCCGCTCTCTGCTAGCTTCCCCAAAGAAAGAAAGAATACATATTCATCGCCTTCCTAGGGTACACAATATTAAGCATATTTATTTAAACTATATTTGATATTGGGAATCTGTTTCCATTTACTTGTTTCCATCTTAAATAATAATTTCGTTATTATAGCTTTTAACACACCTAGAATTGTATCTGGATGAAGAAAGTTTTACATCATTACTCTCGCGGTTGGATATTATTCGTTTTATATTTATACTGCAGAAAACAATTTTAGTACCTTAAAAATAATTAAAAATTTCCCTTTTAGATTTAATTTTGTGAAGGGCAAATTATCTTATATTGACTTTTTGAGCGTGTTTCAAGAACCAGAGTTATGCAATCTACAACTAATCAAAAAGTCAAATCATAGGTAAGTATATCGTAGGAACGATTAACACATTTGCTCTCGCTTTTTGATATGTATTGTTCTCCAAAATGCCTGTAACGAGAATTGAACGGACCAGTCATTTAAAGCGAATAGAGAGTGGAATTCAAAAATGCTGGATTAAACCTAACCTTGTTTGAATTTTTTTTTAAACCAGAGTATTGAAAGCGTATATTTTTATATTTTACTTATGACCAGAAAAAAAAATTGTGGGAAAAAAATAGTTGCCTAAGATTAGATGTATTTTAAGCAAGTTGGGAACGTGAGCAGGTATATTAATGTCGACGTATACATCAATCTCGTTTCGTTTTGGATGTGCGTGCTGGCGCGACATATCAGAAAGCGAAAAAATGCTCTGAGGAAGACATTGCGTATACATAAAGATATAGCAAATGTATACCATATTTATAATTCGCTGTACATAAACCAATACATGTAATGTAAATGACAGACCCTATGTACTGTCAGACTTTTACCATCAGAATGTTTCAAAGATTAGTAATTTTGACATTGTGAAAAACAACAAAGCTGTGGTAAAAACTTTAAACTCTATATTTTCCAGGTACAACGAGCCTATTGAAGCAACTCAATCAAAAACAGCTGAAGAAGCTCTTGCTCTGTTGAGAAAGAAAATGGAAGAAGAGTCAGCGGTAACTACAATGTTACTTCTACTAAGATTTAACATTATCTTAAACATATTTTTTATATTATTTTCACCAAAGTGCCTAAAAGTTAGCTGCATTTACTATGAAAAATTATACATTATTTTTTTCAGTCCTATTGAATACACAAATAATGGAAATAACACAGTAACGTTATTGTGACTATAATCTTAAATTATTGAAACAAAAAAGGTATTTACAGTGAAAAATTTTAAGGGAATTACATGAGGATTATTCGCAAATGCCGTCAACCGTTAGGTGAGGCGGGGTGAGGGCTAAAGTTGATGTTGGTTGACGGGGGTGGTGGGGAGGTGACAACCGTTGACGTCAGCCTTTTCAATATTCTATGTTTCTTAACTAAACAAAAATTTCTTATGAAAATGTCTACACTGAATGTGATCAGTACCGTGTGGAAATACTTCCATATTCCATATACTTCCATATCAGTGTCTTTCTAAAAGATGACGCCAACTTACGGGGAGGGGGTAAAGCGACGCATGTTTATGACGACGGATGTTGTAAACAAAATGGAAAAAAAATTAACCTGATTCTTTATACATTGCTTTTTTTTCGTAATTTAAAATGTGAGATTTAAAATGTGTGAAAAATATTTTCTACATGCAGACATTGAGGCAAGCATTCAAACGAGCTGATTTTAATAACGATTTTCGAATTACACGATCAGAATTTCGAAGGTTGCTGGAAGAATTCATGATGCCTTTGAACAGGGAACAATTTGGTTTATTAATGGAAGTGTTAGGCGTCAAAGAAGGTGACAAAATCAATTACAATACGTTTCTTGAAAAATTTGAAAGGCAAGAGGATTTAAAAGTTGGACACCCTTGGTTGTTTACAAATCACAGGTACCTTTATTTAGCTTCTGGCAATTCTTTGTTTGTTAGAATGTGCATATGTAAATCTTTACATTAGATCTTTACATTGTTTTTGATGGCCTATGGCCTATGTCTCACAAATCTTGAGAGAAATGATTGGTTATCTCGAAATTATTTTCCTAGATATAGGCCAGCCAGCTCGCCTCTATATGAAGACCTTATACTCATATGAATAAGAAGAATATTAGAAACTGGTTACATCAAGGAGAATTAACCTAAAACTTGTAACCCAACTATAAATAAAGCATTCTCAAATACACATATACCATATTCGCTGCTCTGTTTTTCTAGATTTAACGACAGCCGAGCACCTGAAAATATATCTGCTGACAAAGCATTCCGTTTGTTAGCTGAGAAGGCAACGGATCAATGGAAAGACTTGGCTACTGCGTATCGAACTTTTGATCGTGATCAAAATACGTATATAAATAAAAAAGAATTAAAGAGAATACTGCGAACATTTAATATACCGGTAGACGATACAGAGTTTACAAAACTGTGGAAAAGGTAGGTACTTTGGATAACGTTCTCATAAATGAAGAGACAAGTTTAGTGTTCTATCGACTCTACTGTGTATACAATTGCCACTCAATATGTGAAAAAAACCGGATAAGTGGAACTAAGTGAAACCATTTTCGTTAGTCCTTTAGATTTGCCATATTAAACTTTCCTAATTTCTTTGGATAAGTAAACATTTGGTAAAGTGGAACTATATATCTGTTCACTTAAGCCAAATAACACCCTCGCAACTGGAACGTTTTCCGATTTTTAAAACAAGTTCTGAAATTCCAATGCTCAAACGTGTTTTTTTTTTACATTCGAATCACACCCGTTGTGACACATTGCACCTAAGTTTCTTTCTAAGTGACTACATAAAGAAACTCTCATAAAATAAACTTGCTTAAACTTATTCCACCCCATCTGGAACCTTTGGCACCTGTATTTGAGGGCTTCTAATATTTTTTTCCAGAACTGCGTTTTTTTGACGAAATTATTTTGAAACATCTTCACTAGATACATAAGTAGATATACTCTGTAAATAAATTAATCCCATGAATGAAACACATTTAGGTTCGATACAGACAAAAACAATCGTATAGATCACAAAGAATTTCTTCACAAACTTGGTTCAGAATTGGCACCTGGAGACGGCGAAGGATTTAGTTCGAAAATTGTCGATGACAATATTCTTCAAATTAAAATGCAAGAGGAGAGACAAAAGGTAGTGGAAAATCTTTGTATGTATGTATACAGCGTGTACTTAAAATTCATTTTGGGAAAATTTCTAAGAAGTTTCAGTTTAGAATCAATCTTGTTTTCGCTGTTTTAACTTGCGATCTATACGCAGTTAAAAAGATAGATATGATAAGAAATTTAGATAAATACTTAAAATGATTATTAGTTTGAATTGTGATGATGCAATGTTTTTTGCAGTACATACACATATCCAAGATAGCCCTAACAATGTAATGTTAGATTTATTCTAGTAGGTAACAAAAGGTTACTGGCTATAGTTTCATCTGTATTCTCTTTTAGTCAATGAACAATGCAGCTTTGAAAAACCAAGTTCAAATAAACAAGTTTATGGATGCAATAGAAGTTGAAAATAGATTAAGGTAATTCTCTTTTCCTTAAATTCCTATTTGTCAGCCAGTATCATGAAGCGCGAGTTTCTAGTAGTTATATTAAAATGTTTTTAAATTTATCGCTAATTGTTATGCCATAGAGACAAATTTCGTGATGGATACGAGAATTTGCGAAAAGCGTTTCGTGATTGCGACGCTAATAACGATGGTTTCCTGTCGAAAGCGGAATTTCAAAAGGTCTTACAGCATTGCCATTACTATATGGAAAATAACGAACTTGAAAAATTGTTAAGAAGGTATGCTTTATTGGTACACATATTTTCCATGATGGCATAAAACGTATTTTATTTTTTATGATGCTATTACTACTTTCCCAGAATCGAGTGGATATTATTAAAGTACCGTGAAAATTACAAATTAACGCGAATAACAAAAGTTGTTTCTAATTGCGATGTAATTACGCAAAACGAAAGAAAGTTGAATCTTAAAAGGTTGTGTAGAAAGCGAACATAAAAAAAAAGATTTTAATTTCATCATAAATCTAGTATTTTCTGATTTTTAGTTATAACTGGGAATTTGAAATAGTAAGGTAGGGGGAAATTAGGTTGAGTATAAGCAAACGAACTTTTTGTAACAAGAATACTAACTACGATTTTTGAGTGTTTTTTTTTATTGTTCTTTACTCATGTGATGTCGGAAAATCCTTATCTTCTTGGTGCTTTAAGAAAATGGTTGCACTCACCTTAACAAGTATAAGTAATTTACGGACTCTTTAAAAAGTAGAATGTGACCGCTGACTTTATGCTTATGAGACCGATTTTAATTTTGGAGTTTGTTCTAAAAAAATAATTTATATTTAATACTTATTTGAATTAGAGATTTGCTCAGAGACATTCGTTTAAGTCTAAACTCTCGCATAACAGAAACTCAATTTGATATCCTTGAAGAAAGCTTAGTTAACTAGCTTATAACATTTACAAAAAACACGTGGTAAAAAATTCTCCCCAGACCCCTTAAATTTCCTTAACTGATGCACTATTTAAACGCTGTCTAACAAAAGATACTTTTTATGATGTTTTTAAGATACTTAGAAATTTCAGAATTATAGAAGTTCTTGACAGATAAATTTTATTGCTTTTACATAGGATTGGGCTTTCTTACAATGACAAAATTTCATACAGAGCATTCCTGAGAGCTTTTGAATGTAGCACAACAAGTTATCTCTCCAAATCTGGCCGTGATTTATCCAACCCGTCTGTTGTAATGAACGCAGTCGGCATGGACATGGCGGATGTTATTCGAACTTTAAAGAAGCGTATTATCAATAAAATTTCTGCCATCTATAAGGTAGGAGACTCGATAGCTATATTCTTTGGAACTTCCATATTTCATAAAATCCAAAACATATGATATCATTTTAGTTTATGGTTGTTTATAATCTTATTTTTCGAACAAATAGAGAGATAATGAAATCATTTCTAACCGATAATTAACGGTCTCTTTATCTTGAATTGTTGTTACTATACGGAAGAGATTCGCAGGTCATACGCCTGATATGTCTGTTTTTCTAAAATTGCACGTGTGTACATGTTTTAACTCAAAATCTTAAAAATAGACATTTTTGGAAGACGTCATCGTCCATATTGGAACTAGTAATCATATCTTTAACGATTCTTTAAAATACCACAAAATTCCTCGAGGCATTAAGTTTTCTGTTCCTTTGACGCACATACTAAAAAGTCACAGATTTTAAAACGGTTGAGCGTCGACAGTAATTAAGTCGTATGCAACAACCTACGCCACTGTCTATTATTTCCATATAGGCGATGAAATCATTTGATAAATTTGATGATGGTATCATTCAGATAACGCAACTACACAGTGTAATCAACACTTTTTGCTTAAAAACCACACAAGAACAATTTCAGGTAATCAAATGTGTAGGTTGGTCAATTGCAGTACAATCTGTTGGACCATTAAAAAAGGTCGTCATGTTATTTTAGGGGTGGTCTATTCGAATTAATACCAGTTGATTTGTAGCAAACTGGTTTGCCTATAAAAAGATCACGTATTCAATCTGTCGTGTTTTTGTTTTTTTTAGAAATCATTTTTGATCAGTTGGAAGCGCAATTATAATATGAAATACATTCTGTTTTACAAAAATAATAAATAACCCACCTGCAACACCTACCCCCGTGATCGCAGTTTCGTTAACATTCTAATAATTCTTATTTCACCTATCAATTAGGAATTTTTGGGAGTTTGTAACATACCGAATGATGAATATTTGTCATACAAAGAGTTTTTAGCATCTGTCCAACAACCAGGCGTGGGCCCTAAGGAAGGGCGTTGTAGTATTTTGAAGAAATCAAATACAAGGATTAACTCTCCATGTCAGGTAATTATTGTTAACGTGTGTTTCTTATTCGTCAATGTTTCGCGCTGTGTTCTGAAACTGAACTCTTTTATTGTATTTTTATAATTTCATTAAACTCCATAATTTGATGAGGTTAAGAGGCAACAGGAGTATATTTTGATAATATTGTCATGTTTTTTTGTCTGTTCTTTAATCTAGACTCCACAACACGAAATTCAAATGAATGTCGAGTTTGACATTAGCAAAGAGGAAACAAACAGACGCACATACAGTCCTTTGAGTATCCTTGAGGAGAAGGTAGATATTAGAACAACTTCATAGCTTTTTTTATTACATTTCAGATTTAAAAAACAGTTTCATAAATTCACATCTATATTATAATGCCCGTATACGTCTGTCCATCCGTCCGTATGTCTGTCACGCAAAATGGTAGCTTAGCTGCGACGGGCGAACCCGTGGATTTTTCCACGGGCTAACAACTAGTATTAAATATTTTCAGAACACGATAATACTTGAGCAGAGGTGGATAAAATAGTATATAGCTATGGAGATACGTAAATACTATTTTCATTAAATATACTGTTAATAAGCGAGGTCGTGACAGTGCATATTTTAATGTTTGGTTAACTGGGTGATTTACCATGTAATGCGCCAGAAAATAGACACTACTTTGATTTTAATTATTTTCAAAATGATGTGGGAATATCTGACCCTGAGCGTAGTGCATAGCTGTGGCTGGCTTAAGCATCCATTTAAAGTGAAATCTTCGAAAAATCGTGTTTACCTAAATTATTTCCGTTTTTTCACTTTAATGACTGCGTGGTGAACAGGATAGATTGGCAGTTCTAAATCCTAACCCCAAACCAAAGCCTGACTCTAACTCGTCCTTTTTTAACAAGAAAAAGATATATGACTACTATTTTAAACAAGACGTATAGCACAAATTGACCGTGGTGCCACAGCATTGACCAAAATGAAATCTAATTCACGAAATTCAAAAACATGAAACTGAAAAAAGGACATTTTGCAAACAATGATTGAAGTATTGATTTTTGTTGCTAAATTTTTTGTTACTTGTCGTGTTGCTTAGAGGACAAGCCATGCTTGTAGGTAAAAGGGAAACGTGGCTAAATAATAACGATACTGCCCACTTAGTAATAGCATTTAAACTTTCCCTCAACTCTTTGTATCGTGACCGCCTTCTTAATTATAACTGTTTCATCATGTAAGTGTAATGAAAAAAATAATTTATTATCCTCGTGATGACTGATAACTTACAAGGAAGATAAATGATCTACCAGTTACGGACACGTGTCTTACAGAACATGACATCACCTATAAAGATTTTGCATCTTTTAAATCTATCGAAATTTACAAGGTTAGTCACACTTTAAGTTTGAGCGCGAATGAGAGTAAATTAGCAAGTAAAAAGAATAGATTTTATTAATCTTGTATGACATTTGATTTTCAAAAAACATATTTTTAATTTTCTGAAGTTATTACTATAATATTCACAACATCACCAGGACCAGTCAATGAGGTCATAAAGACTTTCTTTTTATAAAAAAGTCTCGTGCTATCAGGGTGTAGCAGGACGACGGTCCCTCCCCGTACGCTTCTTTAAATTTAAAAAGAAGGCTTGCTTATAAAAGCTTCACGCTAGAAACTTAAGAGTAATTTCTGTGACGCAAAATATCCACTCCCCAAGGTGTATTAACTAAATTTCATAAAATTAAAACTTTTAATGTTGTATATTTGAAGATGTAAAAAATGTTTTTCCATAAAAGGAACATTTAATCTACTGCATTTAGATCACATCACAACGACAAATCTTGTCCAAGCTTCTTAAATATGCTGATAAAATGAATCAATATACAGTGACAATAGATGTACTGCAAAGTAAGTACAACAGTGAGTTATCCAGTCAGAGAGAATTCTTTTAATGGCTAAAAGTACTTACAACTTTTCAAGCTTAAATTTCTAGTTACTTACGTATCACTTTCCTAAAAATTCATTCATTCATTCATTTATTCTCTTATCCTTTGATTGTATTGTTTTGATTTATCTCCTTTTATCTACCTTTGTTTTCAGGTCTGTTAGAAAAATGCGATGTACACATCAGTATGAATCAATTGTATTCGTTGTTATTGAAATTCAACATTAAAATCACTTCTAACAGGTAAAAGTGATAATTCACAGCCCACAAACAAGCGTGATAATGCACAGTTTGATTGGAAATGAAATCTGATTAACCAACTGAGTTACAATCTAATCTGTTTTTTAGCTAAGAACTACACCTAGTTTTCAAATTAAAAAGTTATTTTCGTCCATAGATGATTTATCTTTTGTTGCAGCATGTAGACGCCCTTGGAACGAAGTTATATATGCAAAAACTATATCATTCAAATTGAAAATGCTAGGAAATGCTACGTTAAACAACATGTAAATGCTAGGGTCACATGACTAGCTATCTAAGTACATCTTTAAGATCTTTTTTCTCAACTTCATTAAACCAACTACTTTTCTATAACTACTGTGACCTAAGAATTCTGTTTTTGTCTTCCTAGCTATAACCTAAGTGGCTAGCTATAACTTAATAATTTTATCTGTATGATATAGGAGACAAGCTATACAGCGGATTTTAATTAAAAGAAAAAATGTATTAGATGCACACAATTATATGTGAAAATGAATAACGTCAAATTTCAGGCTTTAAAATGAGTAAATGGTTATTTAGGTGTTTTTTAGAAAGCTTTTTATCTTTTCGAATTGTTTTCTAGAATATCTTATGTGGAGTTTCTCCAAAAAGTTACTGGCGTTTTCTGCTTACCATCTCCTACACCGGATCTGTCAAAAAATGTCTCTCCAACACAAAAATTTGCAAAAACATCTTCAAGTTCCGATGAAAGCACAAGTCCACAGAATTCAAGAATGGTAGCTATTTAAACAATTTTTCTGTTCAATTTTGTTCGATTTTTTTTAGGGTGACCCTCTCTGCTTCTTTTTATAGTTTTTTCTTCCACTTATAACAGGGGGCTTAATTTTCTCTAGGGCTTTTTGCCTATTTGACATCGAGTTCGTCAAGTAAGCGGCTAAGTAGTGGTTCGACATAAGGAAACAAACATTGGGGAGAAGTTGTAGAATAAAGTTGCAGGTGCATGTGATTCATATGCATGTGTTTATTTCATATGACAAATTTCTGAACACATTTCCTTCAATTATTTCCATTAGTTTAACCCGTTCTTCAAGGTTGCTGACCCATGAGAAAGAATTTCTACTTAGCAAAAAATCGAATGCTCGTGACCCGGCCCAATTAGAAAAATGGCTTTGAATTCGATATAAGCAGTAGACCACGGGTGTAATCTAAAAAATCCATAACGAGAGATTTGAGGGTTGGTTTACAGAATTTTTTTTACCCACGTTGCAAACAACCTGGGAAACTTTTACAGCATTGTATAAATCGTGTTGTTGTTGTTGTCACTGTTGTTATTGTTGTTGTTTTGGTTGTTTTGGTTGTTGCTGTTGTTGTTGTTTTTTTGCAAAATCTCTACGCCTACAACTCATTTAAGTCGCATTGATCAGATCATTTAAGAAAGAAAGGGCATGCACTTTTAATTTAATTAAAAGGTTAGTTAGGAATTTCGGAATGTTAATCAGATTGCACTGCTATACCCCAACGTGTTTACCACTTTAATAGTTGATCATTCTTTTGTTTTTTTCATGTTAGGAAAGAAAAAATTTCACAGGAAATTCTCAGCTGGATGCCGTGTTGATTAAAATACAAGCGAAAATCAGCAAAAATTTGAAACCAATGCAAAGGGAATTCAGGGTAGGATAATTCTCACTCCTTTGATTAATTTTTTTCAATGACTGGAAACATTTATCATTCCTTACGTAACATAACCAATATGTTGTTGTTTCAGGCAATGGATAAAATTGGGTCAGGATCATGTTCCTTGCTCACCTTTCGCAACGTCCTGCAAAAGTATAAGATTGCACTTTCAAGCGAGGACATATATCAACTCTTTTCAAATTTTGATAACACGTTGTCTGGTAACATACCTTACATGAATTTCTTATCTTATTTTGCATAGCGAGGAAGCTTTTGTTTTTAATTAAATTTTTGTATAAACAACCGCATGTAAATGTCAAACAACTAAATATAAACGAAGCAGATATGCCCTAAAACTGTAGATTGTCTTGTGAATTCCTTAAAATCTGGCTTGTTGACTGCTTTTCTAATTGATTATCTTTTATGTGTTCTACTCTAACAGTGCCACAAGCTAAGATTTTTATGTTTGATTAATAAGAAATTGAAAAGGTTTGGATAGAAAAAGGGCTGTCACATCGACAAATAATGCACAAGATTGTCTTGCTGAAAATAAGCATCGGTTATATCACCGTTGATTCCATTATAAATATTAAAGATGTAAATATTTTTTAATTAAATCTTTTATTGTATAGATTGCCAATGATAATATATTAATTGTGTTGTAATATGTTACCGACTTATTTGAACGACTGCCCCCTTGCTCTAAGCAACGTTACATCAAACGAACATCCTAGATCATGGACAGTAAAAAAGGCTGGTATCAAAATGCCATAGGGAAAACATACAAATCGATACAGTGCAGAAGGAGGCTTCGTAAAAAAGTAAACGTTTTTATTAGAAATTTTCGAACGGTCCCAGTATTAAATCCTTAACAATTCATAAATGAATGATTGTGAATGAGACATAAGAGAGATATAAAAAGTTAATTTAGGATGTCTGAAACACCCCTGTTTTCCACCGCCCTTACTGATTACTCATGGATAACCGCCCTTTAAAAATCATGAATGCTTTCCCGGCCAGACCCTCATTAATTGCATTTTTCTTGAGGAGGAAATACTCCAAAAAATTATTTTTAAAGTAACATGATGGCCTTAACATCCACTAATGATATATCCTAAATTTTTAAAAAACTCAACACTAGCTGCCTTTTCATAAATTGATTTTCTAACGTATTTAAAAACTTGTATTTACAGTAACGCGGAGGTTAAAAAGCTCCAACAACCTCGGTTCCCTGGTTTTACAGCTCCCCGATAACTGACTTCCGAAATTCTGATTTAGAGTAATTATATGTAAATCATAAAACCTACCCAACCACTGCAATAATTTCGAATTCTTTCTTTATATGATGGTCTCATTAAACCGTGCAGTATAATCGAATTCCACCTGATGGTCTCAATTAACCTTCCCCCTTAATTGTATGGTAAGTGCAGGTATGCACTGCTATTGTTAGTCACGTTAGTCTCGAGTTTATAACTCCTCCAGACCTTGATATAGGACAAACAAAATTTTATGTTTAAGAAGTAATTTTATTTACTCACTTCGTGCAGATGCATGGGTTATGTGTCCGAAAACATCACCAGTTCGGTTAACTGTGCAACCTTCGGTGTTTTGTCATTAAGCACGGTACCATTATTAAATAAGTTCGCACTGAAGCGGGAAAATGAAACATTCATTTTTAATCAATTAAATATTGAAAAAAAGAAAAATAGGCTTGGATTTTGTCTGAAATTGCTAGACCGACAAAAGATGAGACATCGATTTACAACAATGGATACAAAAAGAATGTGGGTGCGGGTGTGATTTTGTAGATGAAAGGTAGGGTGGGAGGGTTTTTTTTAACCGGGTGGGAGGGATTTTATTTTTTAGCCTCACACTGCATTTACGAATTTGTTTTACAGAAAAACATCGCAAATACGCTTCGTTTCTTTCTCATGTTGTTCGAGGATGTAGTTTTAACAAATCACCATCTGACAAAGTAGCTAAATCTTATTCTAAAGTGTAATAAACGCAGTATTTAAGATGTCTTTAGTGATATCCCACGCTCCTACTTATATTGAATATAAAATCATTGTTAGGATGACCTTATCTTAGCATACTGGCTTATCAAGTTAGGCTCTGTTTTTCCTGTTTCTGAAACCAGTTTTGTACAAAACTAATTTTGACAGGAACTTGGAGAAATCCTTATATCGTATTTTCTCAAAGAGGAACCAAAATTATATTATTTTTTAAAGGCTCGTCATTTTTCTATCTGCTATATTTCCATAATGTTATGATCAAAAACAATCTTCACTCATTATCCACACCCAGCGGCTAGTTATAAGACCGTGCATAACAAATATCGCTGTACTATTTAAAATACAACTGCCCAAAACCTTTCGGGACACTCCATGTTTTTGTTTTTCTATGCCTCTTACCTATGAGCGTTCTGTGTTGATTAATTCGATGACTGTTTCTATTCAGGTCGGCTTCTGTTCGGCAAACTAGAAAGCATCAATACACATGTTCTATAAGTAGCATTGGGAAATCATTAGTGTAACACGGTGGTCAGTAAAAATAAAAGACGGTAAATAAAAAAGAAAAAATTAATCAGTTTTTGAATCGATAAAGTATACTTTTGCTCCTAGCGAATAACAAATGTACTAGTTGCGTCACGGATACTATTACGTCATAAAAAGAACACATCTAAGGAAAAAACAACGGAAAACGTATATAACTGCACATGTGGTGAATGAACGATACGTAGATGTCTAGATTCTGTTATCTCATTCTTTACATCTTACACGAAAAGTCGAGGTTCCGCCCTGATAAAAAAAAAATTCTAAAAAGTCTCGGGGGCGGGTTGTGGGATAATGACACTTAATACATGGCCAAACATTGTTATGCAATGACTTGTTATCGCAAACTAGGGAAGAGCGACATGAAAATATACGTTTCCGTTTAATTCTAACATAAACAAAGTAGGCGAATGTCGGATTGCTCCGTTAAAATTCATGGGAAAGCGCCCGTTCTTAGATAAAGTAATAGATGCCCACGAAAACAAAACTTTCCGGTTATTTCTGTAACAATGAACAATGAAAAAACTCAAAAAAGCCAACGTGTAGCTAATTGACCCTTGATATTTTCCGATTCACGTGAAAATTTCAGTTTCGGTGCGGACGCGGACAAGTAATCACACATTCGGACCCTGTTTCAATTACGTTGTGTAACCAGTGAATGGAACTAAATTTTATCGATGCACGTAACTGGAAATGCGCACACGCGATTAATTAATCACTAGGAAACCTTACATAAGGGACTGTTAAATTTAAGTGGGTTTTAACTGGACCCAGATCTCCGCGATCTGTGGAGAATCACGCAGCGGAAATCTTATTTAAAACGAGTATACACTTTTTCAGTTAGAAGAATATACTTTATAAGAATATCTGACTGGGATTTCCGTTAAAAACAATAGGTCTGTTGTTTAGAACAATAGAGAAATAAAAATAATGACCAACCTGGTTAGAATTTTGATTTTGTTAAAAAAAAATTGTGTACAAGTAATTGAAGTATTAAAATAAGTCCGATAATCTACAGCCACCAGATGATTGGAAAAAGATTTGCCAGTGATCATAATGTTGTTCTCATATGATAGATGTATAGAGAAAGAATCTGAAAACTGAGTAGACATATAAAAGTTGACAAGGAAGGGAAATTGTTCGACACAGCCAATGTGTGTTTTATTGTCGCGTTCTTGTAGGAAGGATTAGGAATACACATTTTGTGGAATAATCAAGCAAGGAACTGTAAAATATTTGCTTATTTAGGGAAAAGAATGGGAGAAGCTGCTCCTTATTTTAGCAGCATTTTACCTACTAATTACGTCTTAGCAAAATGTTCTTTGCAGCCTGATCTGATTTTTATCTTAAGCTTCATATAAGAATTACTATGTGATAAGGAATCCCATAAAAATTCCCTGTTATATTTAAGATAGCTACGGCACAAATTCTTTTAAAAAAACATCGTTAAAAGTACATTTGGTAATAACCCATTCAATGCCCACGAAAGCTGTAACCAATAAAAATCCTGCAACATGGCTGTCGATTTAACATGCAAAAAAAAACACCGTATACATGAATCTAATAACCCTATTATGCTGAGTCATTCGCACTGTCGCAGCCACTAGAATAACTCTGACTGGGACTAAGCCCACGTCCTCCCACGTTGGAAGAAATTATCCATTCTGTGTTATATAAAGAAAGAAAGAAAGAAAGGTAGACTCAAACCTATAAATCACGAACGTAGGTCAAAAGAACGAAAAGTATAAAAGGAAGATAAAGGTACGTAAAAATTATAAAGTGGGATAACACTTAAGCTGAGAAATCTCTTCAATGTGTTTCAATGAAAAAAATGGGAGTCCTCATAAAAGTTAAAAATTTAACTTCATTTCATCAGAACAGCTATATTTTTTTTTGACTCCCTTCTTCTTCAGCAGCACAGGATTAAGAGCTAGAGAGTCAGGGATCTCATTATGAATTTCAGCTGTTTCAATAAAAAATTTAAACTCAATAATCGGGAATAGCTGAAAAATAATAAGGCCGAAATAGGAACAATGGCAGGAATGAAAGTTTACGGGAAAAAAGGAAAAGGAATACAGATTTCAAGGTAGAAATTTCCTTAGAATTAGTTAATGCTTTTTTGCAACATTTGAATTTGATTTTACATGACGAAAAATATTTGTAGTGTATTAAACTGAAGAACAAAATACATGTGAAAAAATAAAACTGGGTGAGGGTAAATTTCTTATAGATAGTGCGTTTGAAAAAAAAAAAAAAATATAGGGACAAGGGTTTAAATTAGACAAGTCAAGACTAAAAATAAGTGTATCAGATCTTAGGTGTTGGTGGAGCCCTTGTCGATGGTCTCTCAACTGGTCAGCCCGTACCAACAGGCATGCTTTCCCTGTTCAGAGATACCTTTGATAACGCAAAGAACACTATTTTCTCCAATCTAACTCAGCAAAACTTTAAAATCCCGCTCACTGCTTGGCAGTAGTGATGAACACAATAGTTCTTTTTCAATGTGACTTACACGCATTATACTCGCCCGTCATGATCAGAGGTCTGATCGGGGTGAAGCATTCTCTGTTGAAAATGAAATACGGATGTGCTATGATAAATATTCACCTATATCAAAACTTTGGTGTTTGAATACCATCTTTTTTTATATTTTACGTTCTATTCTATATGGCCAATTTTAGTTATTAGCCTATTTTGGTCATTGGACTATTTTGGTCATTGGCCTATTTTGGTCATCGGCCTTTTTCAGCCATTAGCCTATTTTATTTTGGTCATTTCCTAACGTATTTTAAGATATTCTCTAAATAGTTAGTCATATCTCAGATCCACATTTCTTAACAAGAAAGTGAGGTTTAGCTGACCACTCAAAGCTGCATATTTTTTCAATAAGTTCATTACTATAAAGTTTCGTAACAGTCGCTTATAATAAACTTTTTTGATTAAAAAAAAGTTGACAGTTCTCATAATTTTTGCTTAATGAAAATTTAATAAAATTCTCTTTTTATATTTACATCTCTTTCGCGTGCTAGTTTTAAGTATTCGTGCGAAAAAATTCGTTAGCGCGCGAAATTTAGTACTCAAGTTAGGCGTAAAACAACATTTTGCGCAAAAATTCACACGCATGGAAATATACGTTCTTCAAAGAAACAAAATTGATTGCAGAAATGGGTTTTAATATTTTTAATATTTTGTCTAAAACATTCAATTATATGGTTCGTAGGGGAATTTAAACTTTCCCGAACATTAATACGCGCGAAAATTAGTACGAATATTGTGGTTGCTAAAGTGCAAAGCTGAGCACTAAAAGTTGCTTAAAATTTTACAATGCCAGCATTAGTTGCTTACGTTTATTCTTATATACTTATAGAAAAAGTAACGTAAACGTTTTATAGAAAAAAAAGACGTGAACGGTAATCAACTCCAGACAAAAAACAATAGGAATCCAATAAGTTAACGAAAACGTATTATATTATTAAAAAGAATTTTTGCGAGGCATTATAAACGTTATAGCCACAATATAGATAAAGAAATAAAAATTCCTAAAGAATCAGTTGTAAATCATACAAAGCCCCAGAATTATAAAACACCCACTTCAAAAAAAAACAGGTTAAACCAGATTATAACATCTGCTTCGAATGTAATTTTTATGGTTTGTAAACAAGTTAAAAATATAACTAATTCTAGTGACGTGTGAGTATAATTTCTTCAACTCCCACTCCTACATTTTAACAGATGAACATCAACGAACTTCGACTTCATAACATTTTTTTTAGCTGTGTAATTGGGATAGCAGGCGGGCAAAAGAAAAAACAGTGAAAAATTCTTTTAATGAGATACAACTCCAAAACTGTTCTTTTGATATTGCTTGATCTGTAGAGATTTCTAATCAAAAATTAACTAAAAGATAAGGTTTAAAACTGTCCTTAGGTGTTTTTACGCTTATTTGTAGAATGCATTGCAGAGATATTTCAACTCAATTTGGCCAATTCTGTCCCGGAAATTTTAATGTTCAGTTATATTTTGTTTGTTATATTTTCGTGTTAGCGAAAAGGCTTTGTAGTGGATTGAAAAACAATCAGAGTATTTAGAAAAACATCTTTACTTGTATGTGAACGGGCGTGGGCTTCGATAATTGTTCTCCGTCTCATAAAAGTTCAAACTTTGAAAAGTTTTAAGATAAAACTCTAAGGCAGCAGATGAAAATATGTTATTTACAACTAGAGGGGTGAGAGTGTGAAGCTGAAACGAGTATAAAGCTTTTAGCAGTAAGTACAGCTTAACACATAAGTTTTTAATCCTGTTTTTACCAGTACCATGCACAAAAGGGACGTGCGTGTAATGGACTGCTAACCACTGTGGAGTGGTGTTGCTGAAATCGAAATACAGCATGTCTTTGAATTCCTATTATCGAGCAATATAATATCAGAAAACCCTTGTTATTGTTGATCAATTCATAATTTTTTAAATTTCTACATTCTTCACGAATTAACTTCACCGGAGCTTTAACGCCATCTTTTAATTTTCAATTTGTTGTTCTTACCAAGATCCTGCGAAATTGTTGATAATATAAACAAGATTAACGTTTCTTTCTTTCGTAAGTTTAGTAAGTTAATAAATTTATCTTAATATCTTGTTGATAAAAACAATTTGCTAGTCTATTTTTAAAAATGTCTCCGATTTCTTTTTTGACAATATTATGATAGAGATTTCAGGTTTTTAGTATTTATTTATAAATTTAATGTTAAAATATATGAAGAGATTTATAACAGTATTGCGTTACTGATACGATTTCTTCTTTATGGACAATGTCTCAGGATTACAACTTTATAAACATTAATCAGATGTCACGAGAGAAGTTTTATCACAACAGTATCACTATTGAACTGACATTTTCCACAGAATAAATATCTTTATGTGTGAATCTTAAATTACTTTTTTAATTAGCTTCTGTCAACAAAATCATTTTTCCTAATCAAGCTTAAGGAGTTTGAAACACTGGAAAGGTCATTTCTTATAGGGTTGAATGACAAATATCAACGTAAACTAACAAATGTTATGTCACTCACTTTCATTTTCATTTGAGAACGTATTTTATGTTACTTTCGATTGTTACCAATTTCACTGTGATTGCATTTCAAGTACAGTGCTTCAAATTTTTCGAAGGTTCAGTCTTGTTAGCAAAAAGGTAAAATATGGACCCTTTAATCCTATAGCTATACATCTTTTGATATAACTACAAATTAGCATTTAGCATAATAGTGCAAATTTTGCAAGATGGCGAATTATGATAAACTAGTGAGAGGGACATGATAAATACACGAGTTTCAGCAATTTTCCCATTTATATCATCGTGATTGGCGATATTTGGGAAAAAAACAAACACCTTTCAGTCTAGGTTTTCCACGCCAGAATAGGGTACTACTATTATCCTACCAGTTAAATCTTGTTAAATATACAATGCACTGAGGCATTTTGATTGGTGGAGTTACAGTTAAATTCTCGAAAAATTCTCTGTGTTAAACATTCAAAACAAAAACAAGAAAGACGTCACAGTACTGCCACCTTACCAGCGTTAGCCAACTCTTGACAACCGTTTGATGAAATGCATTTAACAGCATTAAAAATATTACCACTTTTCTTTTTAGTTATTAAGTGGCCAGCGATGGCAACTGTAGGTGTCAAGTGTAGCCTAGAATAAACTCACCCTTTCATGGAATGTTAATATTTATATTATTTAGCAACTGATAGCACTTTTATTTGTTAGATTACAATCAAAGTCTCATAAAAATTCACGGTGTTTAAGTTGATTGTTAAGGCTAGTTATATTCACGTTTTTTAGCGGTTGCAATGACGTACTTAGGACAGTCATACAAAAGATATCGAGCCACTCGATACAGAAAATATAAAATTTCGCTTTGCCATTTTTTGAAAGCAAGCTACATTAAAAACATTTCCGAATTATTTCAATATTATTTGAAAATTTAGGTTTACTGGTATATTTATAAGGTTTCCTGTGAAAATTTTTAACTTGATTTTATTTCTTAATATCAAAGAACTCTCAACTTTCAAATTTTTGTTTGTTTGCGATCGTTTCTTTTCTCCCCTGTAATAACTCTTCCTTCTTTTAAAGCTGTCTCAGCAATAAAAAAACTTAATTTACTAATACGTGAATTCATAAATTTTAGAGATTGCTTAAATAAAAACAAAATGCGGCCAAAAATCTGAAGTTGTGTTCTTACTATTACAAATGAAAATACGATCAAATAAGGTAAAAAATGGTCGAAAACATCCAGCGTCCAATAAAAAAAACAGTATGACAAAAGTTGAAATTATAAATGACGTTTTTTGTCATAAGTCATTCAATCCCCCTTCTGCTGCGAGAAACAAATTTGTATAACACTCAGCCATATTTCCTGTACGTAAATTATAATCATAAGCCAGTCAACAATAATCATGTGACTCGTACAGGAAATTTGTCAATAATCCAGATTAAAAAACTAGCTGACTTATAAATGAGTATTTATTAAAGAATTTCCATAAAAATTAATCAGAGTTTTAATGTAAGCGAGTGGCGCTATTTAAAAATTTCGAGCACTCTGTGAATGTTCGAGCGGGCCAGTAACAAGTACTTATTTGGATTCCACTAGGTTCCCTATTCTTCCTCAAGAAAACATATGACGTAGAAAATCAAAATATTGAAATAAAATTAGCTAACATATCATTTTGACAAAAAATTCTAACAAAAGCGCGTTTTTTAAGAAAGGACAGCTTATTGGCTAAAGGGTGGGAGCTTCTGCAAAGATAGCGCGCGAAAAATTAATTTTCTGAAGCATTAGCGCTTATTCGTTCTTGGCAAACCATCAATGGCCTAGCGGCTATGGATTTCTAGCCTAGTGATTCTCATAAAAAACTGTAAAAACAATATTTCTCTCTTGTTTCAGCAATTTCTCCACTACTCAGTCCACTTTGTGTTATAAAAAAATGTATATTATTTGCATTCTTTTATTCATAACCTTTTTTATTTCAATTTTCTATCTAAAACCCGGAAAGAGCGACACCGTTTTTCCATTATAAGCCATTCCAAAATCCCCGGAACCAGTTAACACGAAAATTCCCTATAGCCTGCTGTATATATACCCATACAATCATACAATAATTTATCTTAAGCTTTGATGAAAACAATTTGCATTAAAAAACAATGAATACCAAATTGCATCATGGGATTGAAAATTTGTATTTATTGTTTCGCTTCAAGTCTTATTTCCGTTCCCATATAATTGGCAAATTTGAACGCGTGGGATGGTCAAATATAAACAAGTTTCTAGATTGAAAATAATCTATTTAACGCTTAAATAGAAAGTGCACAGGTCAAAGAGGACGTGCTACACTAGGAAAAAGTGTCACTATCAAGAATAACAAGCTCGTATGTGTTTGTAGTAGTGTGTTGTTAGCTGTCTTCTAATTTCCTTTGTGTTTTATGCAAATAAAAACAGTTCATTTTAAGTGTTTACTATGGCGCGAAAATAACAATATATCTCGTTCTGAGGATGGCATAAGAAGATTTGTTAAAAGGGGCTCGACATAAAGGCGAAAAAAAACCCCTGGGGACAAGGTTGGAGAAGATAGCGAAACTGGCAAAACAGACTGGTTTGCTATGGAGTGATTAGTAGAATATAGATAATAGAGAAAGACTTATTACTGAATTTTATTAATTTTCGACGTAACTGAAACTTGATATTATGTACTTAAAAATGATGACCGCAATGATGTCACAACAATGTCAATACACGAGATTGTCAATACACGATAGCCATAAAAACGACAATTTTTTTTTCATCTGTCGCACGCTAATAGATTATAAAATGTGTTACTAAGAGCTAGAAATTCATCTAACCAACTTTACCATGGCTTTGAACATTTCTGACAAACTTTGGCAATATCGTGACACAGTTCTTGGAAAGTGTGAAGCGAGATTGTGTGTTGTGTTCAATAAGATATAAAAACGAGGAGATACGCAATCGTGGTTAACCAAATGCGTCGTGTAAAAATTTCCTCACAAGAAATTATCAGCTCGACCACAAAGTACATTTTTTTCAAGAAGAACGAGTAGCGGAAGTTTGAGGAGTGAAAATAGCAAAGCGTCATTACGGATGAGTTATGAAATAGCTTTAATTTTCGACAATTACATTAATCGTGAAAAAAGACATTTGAAAAACCCGAGGAGGAGAGCAAATATCAAAAACATAATGGCGTAATTTTTTTCGTGGGTGCGTATGCGTCAGATGTATGAGCAACCGGCTACGTAACTAAACTACATTGTTAGCAGATTTTTTATCAACTCAGTTGTAATGTCACATATTATATATTCAGAAAGAAAGACAAAAAGATAAAAAGAGAGAGGTAGAGAGAGTTAGTGAGAAAAAGAAAAAATGCTAGCTTATAAAAAATATAGTAGTACACTATGAAGATAGAAATTTTGTAAAAGGCTATTATTTAAGTTACTAACGTTTTATATTGTGTATTTATTTTTAATATTTCTAAGCCATCCTCATATGGTTATTTTTAACATAGGTACGGACTACATATAACTGTACCCCAATGCTTACAGGCTTGATTTCACAATTCTATTAAGGTGTATTATAGGGTTAGGTTTTTAATTAAAAGGACGGACTGATGAGCTAATCACATCAAAAATGTCATATTTTGTTTCTAATTAGAACATTTTATCTATCATTTTAGGAAATTACATGATAATAAAATAAAGTTGTCATTTAAAGAAAAAAGTTTGGCAGCACTATACGAATTGGAGTCGGTTGTTAAACTAACGCAAAGAAACACATACAAGAAGACATTGATTTAAAGAAATTACACAAAAGTTTTACGTGGTTTTAACCATTATATACTGAACATTTGTTAAAAATATGGCTAGATATTCAGAGCGACATCGTCGCAATTCTATCAGTTCAATTGACGGTCGAGTCATGGAGAATTTTTACGTCGCCGACGTCGAGATAAGACCGCGTGTCAACGTCAACAAAGTAGACAATGAACAAAGATACACAATGCCTTCCGATGGTGTACCGATGAGGGTGACAACAGATTCGTTTAAAAAACGCAGATTGCGTTTGGCTTTATCGTGTCCAGGATTTTTATCAAACGAACCCTCATCGCCAAACAGCCCAGCATCGAGTATTGAAATGAGTTCACCCAGCGACGAAATGCCCATGGTAAAACACACCAAACATTCGGAGATGCTGTTTCCAAAATATTATACAAATAAAACCTACACCACAAACAACCAAGGACAAACTGTCATCACTAACCAACCTACCGCAAATTATAAATCGAATCAGTCAACGCGTAAAGACGTTAACGGTAACACCGTAAGCTCGAATACTCGGGAGAACTTTGACAACAGAAGCAAATGTAATTCATGTTTGTATCGCACGAAATCGTGTATTTCCGTGTGCACGTGTTATTGGTGCGTGAACGCCATGTGTTATCACTGTGTCATGCACGATGACGACATTGGGTACACATCACCATCTTTAAAAAACGTTTGCTCGTGCGACGGATCTCTGAAAACAAACTTAAAAAAATTAGCAATATTCGCATCGTGTATACCATGCCTACCCTGCTTAACTTTCTATCCCTGTTTAGACGGGGCTGTAAATATGTTAATCAAATGGAGAAGCTAATATATAATTTTTAAATAATAATTTATTACTGTTGATATATAATAAAATATAAAATTTTTAAACGAAAACATGCCACTTATGTACATTTTAATATTGCACCGTTACTTCTTACCTGAATAATTGCAAAACACGAAGGAACTTACAATTTGAAGGCAATATTTTACATTCCAACGCTACTGTAAAAACTAATTCCCTGTTGGTTATTCTATTTAATTTTCTGAGTTGTCGCCATGAACCTCATTTTGAAAGCGAGGTTGTGTAGTACGGAAGTTATCAACATGGTAAATGCTTTCTCGGAATCTTAAAAAGTTCAAATTTTATAAAGGTTTAAATACATACTTAGAATTACCTATCCATTGGAGATGAAATAGCTATATGCAGCTAGCAAAAAAAGTGAACTGGCGAAAAAAAAAGTGAACTGGCGAAAAAAAAAAGTGAACTGGCGAAAAAAAAAGTGAACTGGAAAAAAAAAGACAACAATTTAATATTCATGGTCAAATTTTGTTCTGACATGACTTATTACAAACTTCAAAAGCATGTTATTTAAAAAAACAGGTTGGAAGTAGCTGTCAGCGCGAATAAGAAAAATGTAAGTTGCTTTTGTTTCTCGTTGTCATGACAGCAAGACAGTCATTAGCTGAAACAATGTTTTGTTCGGAAAAAATTACACACGACTGATTCCAATGTGTCTAAAATAAATAA
The DNA here is from genome assembly GCF_029227915.1 of Hydractinia symbiolongicarpus. Lineage (NCBI taxonomy): Eukaryota > Metazoa > Cnidaria > Hydrozoa > Anthoathecata > Hydractiniidae > Hydractinia > Hydractinia symbiolongicarpus. Next base: position 8,274,486 of record NC_079882.1, on the reverse strand, counting down.
ATAAATAAAAAGAGATGCACTTATTGTAAAAACAGAGCACAGTCAACAACTCAAAAGATTTGAGTAACACTTTCCATACCTTATCCGAAGGTGACGTAGAGATGCTTACGATTTCAGAAAGATGTAGATCATGCCACACAACAAGACCTGTCAGTTTACCGCTCGTTGTTATGGTAACCTTGGAATTAACTTGCGTAAAATTGAATGAATCGAGATCCTAAATGAAAAAAGGGTAGTCAAGTTTAAGAAAGTCAGGCGGCAAGGCAGTCAAGTTAGCAAGGTTGAGCGTTAAAGAAGCACTAGATTCTACTCTAGGACTGCGAATTTCCTTTAATTATGTGAGACTAACTCAGAAATGTGAGAGCTATGAGACACCATAGATGATTAGACATCAAAATTTAAGATATTGCGGAAAATTAAGTCATCTCCGATTTTTCGTAACCAGACATAAACAATAAAATAACGGATGTTTGCACATAAACAACAACAAGAAATTAATCTCCGTCCTATTCAGCTGCCAACGCACTCAATGGGATGTCCAACCGCTATCGCTATATTAATTAACCTATGCAAGGAGGAACCCGCTATCAATATAAATCATATATAAAGAATCAACAAAGAAAAAAAATAACAATGCTTCATTAGCACGACACAAAGAAAAATTAATTGGACCACAACTGGATAAAGCAGGTAAACAAGTTTTTCAATTATGCTTTTTAATTATGTCAGTAACCCAATACAGCCATCCATATTTTGAAAGTAATCGGAATTTTTTCAACTCCACGATGTGTGGGTGGATATTAGAAAAACACAAAGAGAGATTTCTCAATCATTTTAATCCAATCGGTGTCTCCAAATTACTGTATAAACACAGCACGACATTTAGACAAGGGGGCTATTTATCTCGCCCTTCTTCTGGACGTGACTCACAGGGGCTTCTTTTGATCCCACCTGTGGATTTGATTCAGCTTCAAGTAATACGAGGGAAGAAAATCGCTGGGGTTTTATTGAATGAGCCATTCATTCTTTCGGTCACGTTCCTACAAGCACGACCTTTTTTAATTTTGCGACTTTTTTATTCGTCATATGTTGACTTATAACATTTTTTTTCGGTCGGATTAGCATTCACTTACACGACAAAAAGAAATGGAAAAAAGAAAAAGAAAAGAAAAGGAAAGGCAATAAACATAAAGTCAGCACATTATTTACCTGAGTTGACTGTAGAGGTGTTTTAATATCTATGCAACCGCAAGTAAATGAGTCAGAAAGAGCTTGATGTTGTAACGAGCTAGCATCAACATCTGGATGGGTAGAAACCTGAAAAAAAAACACACACAAAAGATTAAATACTAGCTACTAAAAATACAAAAGAAAATCAGTTGCGTATTGATCGAAACAACATCCATCAAAAATCCACAATAGCTATTAATATTTTCATGATGCGCAAGTATTGAGTATAATTAATCCAAGACTAAGTTAAGAATGGCCCTTCAGGATCGTACCCACTAATTTTTCGCGAATATTTCATCCGGATCGCATTAATCCGATTCTGATTGGCTGGTAAAATTCTTATTCTATAGAAAAATTCACGGATATTAGCCCGTTGCTAATCGAAGTTACTATTTCGGCTCACAAACAAACAAAGGTGCGAAATAGAAACAATTAAACAAATAGCGCTAGCCTATTCTTACGCCCTGGTGCAATAATTAACGCCATTAAAAATAGGCGCAAAAACCACATTGAAATTGAGACATTAAAAATGAGTGTGTCCACAGATACCGAACACTTCTCCTTCCGAGCGATTTTACAATACGGGTATATTGGCGGAAAGAATTGAAATGAAATAGAACATTAAAAATGCTATCAGGAAACATTTCCTCACCGCGTATTGCGTAGTCCACAATGTGCTTCAAAATTTCATTTCCGCATATCAAATAACATAAAAAAAGTTACGACCATATCTTTTTAACTTATAGAAGCAACCAGACATAAAAATTGTATATCACAGGTAATTTAAAAAAAAGTTCAGCTACCTCTTGATGAAAATAAAGGGTTCAAATAATATCCATTCAGAGCACATATGTATGTAAAGACTGCTCATAAAATCTGTATATATTTACATTTTGCTGTCTTGTTTCTGAGTTTTCTGTGTAATTTTGTTTTTTCTAAACGTACGGTCAACGATTGATTTGAAATACACCACTGCTCTATTCGGCGTAATATGGCATTAACTTATTTTGACTTCTGCTATAAAGAGGCAAATTCTCCATAAACTTCATAGCGTATTGTTAGGCGATTCAGTAGAAAGCACTGACGGATTTTTGTAAAAGCGAAATATTTTTTCTGTATTTTAGGTAAAAAGGGTGCATGACATTCTGGTGCTTTCAGAAGAATTATAAAAATATTTTTTTTGCCTATTAGACATTATTTTGTAATACGACTGATTCCGCTAAATTACGTTTTTAAACGTAAAGCGGATAAGTCTGCGAAAAATCATAAAGTTACAGTAGAATCCAGAGAAAACTAAAACATATTTCAAGAAGGGCAAAATTATCCATGTTACCTTGATCCCAATGGCAATCCAAGATACTCAGATATTCTACAGCTGTGCTTAGTTTTAGTAATTTTATAATTAATAGGAAATAATATATGGTCCGCAGTATTCATTTCGACGTCAATGTATAGAAAAGTGCGAAAATTATCGTTATCCTTTCAGTAAAGAATATTTAAAAAACTAGTCGTTAGCCCGTGGAAAAATCCACGGGTTCGCCCGTCCTTTTTATGCCGCATTGCGTGCGTCTCGCTACCTGCGCAGCTAAGCTACCATTTTGCGTGACAGACAGACGGACGGACAGACGTAAGACGTAATATAGACAATTCTGAAGGTAATTACAGAAACGGACAGTCTCGATAAGAATAAAAGAAATCATTCAGCTGTTAACGCGCTCCAATTTTCAAAATTACCAAAAGTAATTACATTGTGGGTAGGTAAATATTACAAAGAGGGGTAAATTTTCAAGTGTAATAACTTCACAAACAAGATATTTGTCTGGTTCCTCTTACAACTAATTCCTGTATGCTAAATCAGCAGCTTCTCATTATTTATTCATTGTTATTTCAAATGACGTAATCAGCATGATTTAATCGGAGACAAAGTGATGACAAAAGAAGTATGTTTGACTAATACAATAAATAGCAACAAATTTGCAGAGATTTCTCAGTTTAGTAGAGTTAATATTCAGACAAAATCTTTATCTTTACACGTGTCAACTTCACTTTGACAACAAAACATTCTCTCGAATTACATTGGTACTCTAATCAAATTTCCAATTTAAATTAATGAAATTGGTGCTTGTAATACATACTCAAGCGAACTAATTGAGTCTAGCAAACAGAAATATCAAAATCTAATTAAATATGAAAAAAAATTCTTGTTTTAAAATTTCAATCTTGCAGAAGATCTGACAAAAAATCTGAATCAACGTTACTGTCAATAGAAGATACTTTTATCTCTGATTAAAGTCTTTAGGTGACTATAATAAGATAAAAACTTTAAATTTTAAGCAAATCTTTAATAAAATTAACACATGCATATAAGCCTTTTGGCAAGTCTCCATTAGAAACATACTTGAAACAAAAATTTTGTAAGCCTATTCGCTGATGACCAACTTTTCGATAAAAGTTGCTACCAGTTTTTCCAATGTGAAATAACATTCTTACTTCATCATGCAAAAACCTTCGTTATTTCCACCTTAAAAAAGAAGAGGTTACTGCTTTTTCAAATAACATTTACTTTATCGCGCAAAAACCTTTGTTTTACTTCCATCTGAAAAAAGGTTACTGGTTTTTGCCTGATTACAGCAGTAGCCGAACAGCAACAAAGTGAAGTTATTAAATTTATGGGAGAAATCTTTCAGAACAAATTTTTTTTGCCACGTTGACAGGCCTAATAATTCGTGAGATATACAATTCGCATATTTCGCGAAAAAACAATTTGTTGACATTTTATTTCTCAATTTATACCGTTTTTTTAAAAGGGTTTTCATGTAGAAGACGTAAACTAAAGACTGCTGAAGAAACAGGATAAAAAGAATCCATATTTCCCATCGCGAAGTTGGCTAAAACTCCCGACATTTACGAAATTAATTTCCTAGAAATAGCTTATAGGATTCACCAAAAACACAATTTCCACAAAGATTTAATTGCGCGATTTAACGAGCTTTCTCTTTTTTTTCACGAAAAAAAAAAATTACTCACATTGATAAAAGGGTTACTTCAGAAAACTTTTTGTATGGAAGACATTAACTGCAGGACGTTGACTTTTGTTAAGCAGATTCCAGTAACCGACCTCGAAAGAAAAGTTGAGATTCGGAGTGGTAGCAGGCCGTAACCTTAACAAAACTTAGCTACTTGTGTTTAATGCTACGTGAAGGGTTACCCAAATGCATGTAGACGCCTAGAAATACTGAAGAACGTAAACAAGCAAATTGAATTTGGCAAGCAAATCAAAAATAGAAATATTTCAGTCATATTTTTGTTAAAATCAACTGGAAAATGACGGTTACAAAGTGTGAATAAATTACTCTCAATTACTCGTAGTCGTAGTTTGTTGATTACAAACCGATTATTAATTACCAAACCTTAATTCTCAACAATACTCTGATTAGACAATTTGCTTTTAATAATATTTTTTTTTTCTTCACAACTTCAAAGTTATTTTAGGGTTTTTTTCTAAGATTTTTGTTTATTTGGAGGTCCTCAAACACAGAGACACGATAAAGACGCAAAAAATGGCATTGCCAAGACTTAAGTCCCTCCTCCAAGAAAAAAGGGGGCAAAAGCAAGAAGTTAATAAGAGACAATCTATTATTTTAGAAAAAAAAACTTATATTTCTCTGCAGAATGATGGAGATTTAAGGTTTTCAAGATCTTCTAGTCTCATATCAAGGTCTTCAAGGTCCGGTAGATACCCTGGGAAAGAAATACTCCACAAAAGAACCAAAGGCAAAGCTGTTTCCAATGATTTTTTACAACGCGAACGGATATAGTTATATAAAAGATTAATCTTCTCACCGCTTTCTGTAGGGGAAAAGCATGTCTTTTTATTCCAGACGTTATTTTCTTTAGATATTTCGAGCTATCATATTAGACTTCTACTGGTGTACAGAATGCCTATTATGAAAACTTTTTCTGCCTATCCTAAGTTTTTAAATTATTTCTCTACATTTTTTTATGATTTTCCTATAATCTTGTTTGCCATTTTAACGTTCCTGAAAGCACAGGGACACAAGGAAAGTCCATATTATCAAGGCAAATCTAAAAACACTATAAATTGTTAACAATCAAAACTCATGGGTTGTGACGTGACAAAGTATCACTACTAGCAAAAAATCATCGTTCTCGGAAATTTTATTATTATTCAAAAATTTTTAACGGATTTTATGTGCAGAATAATGAATATTCAAGCATTTTTACATTCATCTAGTCTGACTTCAAGGTTTTAAATATTTAATTTTTATTAATTTACAACATGTTTATGTTCAGCGATTCCTTTGTCCAGACATGAAAATTCTCTCACTCTATTTCTTGTTTACGCGGAAATTGAAATAAAAACAACCAAAACATATATCTCGTCATTTACTTTGCTAAGGAAACATAAAATTCAGTGCATTTTGCAAACTGACAAAAGGACACCGATACTTTACGCTTCCTACTCTTATGTGTATGGGACATGGTTTTACGTGTGGGAGACCAAAGAATAGCAGTTTAGAAGTCGATAAGAAAAGAATAGAACGCGTTAAAGAAGGATAGATTAATATGCAAAGAATGTGTGATAACATCTCTAAAACATAAAAATCTAATGCAACAGGCCAAAAGTTTTAAACAGGTTTTGTTTTGCAATTAGGACACCATATTTGAGGTTAAAACATTCGCATGCTATGATAGATTTGCTTCATGTAGCCCACGCCCGTTTAAATTGAAGTGGAGGAGGATGATTATGCACATGGAAATTTCGTACAAGGCACTAGCTACCATCGCCAAATGCAATCTCGGCTTTCATACGAAAGAAAAAAATAAATCTATATTTAAAAATAAAGTATTTTAAAAGTAATAATTCAAATTGTATACCTTGAATTTGTTGATAAATTCATCAATTTTCAACCCTAAGGTAACATTTTGATCGATTACTCTATTTTCTTTCAACAGCTGTTCGGACGATATACACATAGCAGATATGTCTACTTTTTCGGGAATATAAACAGTCTCCTCGACACAGCACAACGACCTATTAGAAAAAATCTCAAAAATTTAAAAAAAATTGAACGGTAGCTTTTCAATATCACAAGTAGCGACGCTCACTTGCGATATTAAAACATGCAGGAAAACGAGAGTGGTGAACTTATGACGGTTTGTACAAAATGTTGACGAAATATAAATAATTATAGTTATATAAATTTTATCGTGGATGCCACAAAATAGTTTGTTGTTCGTCCCCTCTTCTAAATTTTGAATTTAATCTAATTCGCGGGAAAATAACAAAAACAAAAACAATAATTCGGAAGAACACTTCAACAACGACTGCTTTTATACTTTACATTAATCATAATATTGTTAAAGTATATTCCACTCAAACTGTATTCACTGTGTAATTTAAGATAAAAAAAACCAAGGCGTCAACTAAAGCCACACCCTTTCAGCATTAGCCCTCACTAGGGTTTTAAGTCCTTAAAAATACATTATTTTACAGCCAAAAAAATATGCATAAACATTACTGCGTCCTACTTTATCGTGGTCAGGTCCTCAATGAAATGTTCTTTTAATAAACCATTGTAATCAACAGGTTCCGATATGACCAAGTCAAATTTGATTGAACTACAAGAGAGGTCTATAAAAGCAAAAAATAGTGACACTGATATTGTTATTTTAATTATCGAGTCCTTAATTTGAATTACATTATTTAGTTATTTCTCCGTATAAATTTATCTCTATAATAATAGCCGTCGTCTATTGCGGAAACACGAAATGCGATAAAAAAGAGGACGGGCAACCCCGTGAATTTTTTCACGGGTTAACGACTAATTTTCTCTGATTTCTCTTGAAGTTACAACACGCATTAAACGCTGCACTACATTTCCATCGCAGTAAAACGATACCACTATCAGATATCCAAACGAATATGTCGCTTACACATGGAATCCCTATAAGAGAAAAATATCACCTCTCCCGGCCCCAAAAAGAAAAAACAGGTAAAAGAGAACAAGAAGCAATCGCAAATTTGCATGGCTTATAAGAACCGATAAATTTGATTTCAGCCTAAGGTGTTCTAACATTTACACAGCCTGAAAATATAGAAGAATACAAACATTTGGATGCAAAATCTAAATACAAATTTCGCAAAATAACAACAGTTATTCCGCAAAGTTTCTACCTTAATAAAATGTGTCTTCCCAAGTTTTTGTTTTCATTCCAGGAAAAAAGAGAGAAACAGGAAAATATTATTCAGTTATTCCCAGCCTTATTGTTCTTAAAAAATCGAATGAGAATACCTAGATATGGGTTGTCCAGTAATATCTTCTACCGTTTAGTCAATAACACACGAAGAGACTAGTTTTCTGCATACATCACCTTTGTGAAATCCCCATCAAATTCTGCTTTGAAAAACCTAAGCTATAAGAAAGCTTAGGGTGGGTGTATATCCCATGATTGGTACGAGGACGCATATAAATCGTTTTCCTTGTACTTAACAAGCCCGTCCTCTGTCAGACCAGGTGGGGAAAAGCTTTTTCAAGTTTTTTGACAAAAGGGACCGTGAAAAACAACACAACTCATGTAACGAAAATAAACGAAAGCACATTCTGAGTGGCATCAGACATTTGCTTTTCTTCTAAAAAAAAACCTTTTCAGGAAACAAGCAAAATTTAAAATTATGTAACCGCTATTTCCACGACAGTCATCTTTTAAAGTAATGCAATAATTGAATAACGATTAACCAATTAAAATCCACGTTTCACGCAATGACAAAGCAGAGTAAACAAAACAATCTGCTGACATAGCCAATGATATCAAAGTTTAAAATAATGTTTTACATAACATGTCCGCATTTCACGCATGTCTGCATTCAACGCGATAAACTACTACACGCAGAGTCGCGTGAAACATGCATGTTTGCGTGATTAGATAATGGGAACACCGGTTCCTTTCCATTCGTAATTTCCTCTCATATATTCGTTCATATTCATTCAAGAAAATAAATAAATATATATGAATAGTAATTACTTAAGAAATAACAAAACACTAAGATTTTAATATCAACAGAACACAAAAAAGAGATTTCTTAAAAGAAATAGGAAAAAAGTTAAGGAACTTAGATTGCAAAACACACACAGCCTATTTTGATTAAACCGAACTACTAAACTTGTTATTTTTTTACGATCACAATACACTTACACAAGCAAAACGTCTTCTTAAAAATGCAAAAATTATCAACAAAAATTATCTGTCCCTAATATTTCAAAACACAGGAAAAATAAGAATCGCTAAAAATCTTTAATCTGGGATTTACCATTGTTGCAACTTTTTTAGTTAAATTTGAGGAGACTTAAGGACTTTTGATGAGAATTCCCAACTTTTTTTAAAAAGGATGACGGTATTTTGATAAAATAATTGATGAAATTTGAGGACATTTTCATATTCTTACAGGAGAACTAAGAATTTTTGTGGATATTTTTAAAAGTAATGCCATGAGTAAAGAGCAAAAATTTTGGAAATAAAAGATGCGACAGACTGAACTAGGATACCTAACTGAAATTGAGAAGATTTGAAGAGAAAGTTGTAAAAAAAACCCTACTTATCAAGGAGATTTAGGGAAACTTTCCAAAATTGAGGTAAATTTAGAAGTTTTACAGAAGGGGTGTCAACCCCTGCTTACAATGGAAATAAATTTGAGCAGCTTTTAAACAACTAAAATGAATTAAGTACATGTAGCTGCCAAATAATTAGGATCCTAACTCTAGTATGGGCAGCTTGTAAATATATCAGAATATTATTCGTAAAGGGTGGCTTCCACTACTAAAATAAATTGTACACATATAGTCTCTATGAATACCTTTGTGTCTTGTCAAGTTCTAATTTTTGTGTTTTTTAACAACCAAACAAGAAACGTCGCTCTGGTCAGTAATTTATCACAACTCATATTATTATTGTCCCATGCAAACATGATCCTAAGGTCATGATAGAAACAGAACAATAATAAAATCTTATAGGCGGACGGATGAAAAAAAACAACGGACACATAGATAAATTAATGAATAAAATCTTCTCACCATCCACTAATGGTCTGGACAATACTTGAACTTTTTTGAACAGTGATTTGTATTCCTGAAGCAAAATCTCCAACAACGTTTGCGAAGGTTCAAGCAGATACAAATTATGGCAACCTGTTAAGAAAAACGACACTAATCCAGGATATAACTTTAAGGAAATTCAAAAAAATTTTACCCAGACTGTTACAAAAGTTCAAAATTTGCAAACCAACTTTCTTTGGGAGGTACTTCCTGGCAGCAGGTGATGTGTAAAAATGAATGCGTTAAAAAAAGCCTAATCCTAAGAAAAAGAGAGATAACAAAAGAATTATACATACCCATCTCACTGACAATAAACGGAAACAAGGAAACTTCACAACATATCAAACAAACGTCCAATTTAGCTTTTCTTAGTTTCAGTCGTTCTATTGTTTGTGATATCACTTGAGTATATCTATTTATATACATTGCATCATTCAACCTGGCTACCAAGCGGCGATCTATTCGGTGTATTTTCAAACATTCACAGGGGGACGCATAACGTTGGGAATGATCCACACTGCCCGTGACATTGGTTGTATCTTCCCCAGACGCAGCACAGTTACAGCTAGAATTCTTAATGTTAACAGCTTCAGCAACTTCTACTAATAAAAATTCTTTTAAACAAGTGACTTCAAGTTGAATTTGAGTGCCTAGAATTAAATAAAAATACAAGCCTTATACATAATAGTCAAAAGCTAGTATAATCTTTCTGTAAGTCGATAGATATTTAAAAAACAACATAAAGTAAAAGTTAACAGGGTTGGCACAGCATTTCCTTTTGAGATTTTTCTGAATTTTTATTAAAGTCTGCATGATCCCATTAGCAATGAACTGTATTGCACATGACTATGCACTACACTATACTAAGAAAAAAGTGATGCACACATATATTGCTTATCAGAATATCATAGAACATCCATGTTCCCATTCTTTACTGGAAATGGTTCACCCTGATTGGAAATGCTGATGAACAAACTAAATCCTGACAAAAAGAGAGGTTTGAATAAAAAAATAAAATAATTGATGTTTATGTTTTTACCTAATGCGTATTCGTATACATGCATGTAAAACAAGTTGGAACGACATGGCTAGATTGTACATACCTGCATTCACAGTCTTCATACGATGAACAGCATACACTGCTTGCTCCCAACAGCTATCCGAATTCGGACTGGAGTTGAGTCGTATAGAGTCGTCAAGATGAAGAACAAAGTATACCATAATAGCATCAACAGTGCCTTCAGTCAAAATTGGAACATCAAGTTTAGTAGTTTTGTTTAAGGCATCTTGAAGACTCTATAAAAGATAACAACAAACAGTAATCAACAATAACAGAATTTGTTTAAAATTTATACAATAACAGAGCTCAGTTTGTTATTGTAAAAAGGGAAAGTACGGGTAAAAATCTAAAACAAGAAGGAATCAACATAATTTAAAATGCCTTGACTACTATTAAGGTGTTCCCATGAAATTTCTTGCAGACGCAAAATAATTGTATTTGAAATACTCTTTTTATAAGTGACATCTAAAGCCACTACTGCATTTGGTCACAATTCGTTTGGGTCCTTTACTACATGTAAAATTCTGGTCAACTGTCAATTTTTTTTATTTTACTCTTTTAACATCTTTTATTACTCCACAGAGGGGCAACACTATAGAAGCACATGTTTAAAAACCCATACCTTAGGATCATTAAAATCGAAACTTTTGACAACAAATGGTTTCGATAGTTCTTTAAATCCTCCCTTAATTCTCTTCATATGTTCGGTTGTATATGGCTGTTCATTCACATCACCAGGATCTTTAGAGCCATAAAGGAAGATATTTTTTCGCATTTCGTAACTAAAGGAAAATATAAACAGGTAGACTTCCCTCTTAACGATACGTCATCATTACATAAATCATTGTACTTTAATAATACTACATGATTGGAGCATGCATCCAGCATATATTTCTTACGTAATCAAAGCTATAAAAAATTTTTTCCTATAAAAACAGCGTAAACCAGTGGAGTATCATCTTTAAAAGATGCAAAAGATATTTTTTGCAAATATTTTTCTACCTAAATTGGAAATAAATAATATATACTTGTTCTGGAATTTGCTTCAAGCTAAAATAGAAGCTTAAAAACGCTGAGCAAAAACCCTGCTCTACAATTTACAAATTTAGTTTAAAAAATTGAATTGAAACTTACAAAGAGTGTTTTCTGAGCTCTTCACATTCTATACATACACCATAAACAACTGCTGATTGCGGTATCACCTAAAATTAAAGACCACGTAAAGAACATAAAAACTACAAAAATATACTTTATTGTAGAAAAAAAATTGACTGAGCACAATTTGGCAAGTGAAATATTTAATATAAAAAACTTTTTGCTACTCAAATGAAATTTTTAGGTTTTGTCTAGTGATGTTATTGCTAGCGATGTTACTAAAAAATTGGAAAACTATATTATAAAGTGTTTGTCGCATAATTATGTATATTCTTTTTTACTTAAAAAGTAAAACTAATTCGGCTTCCTCCTTCCAGTGTTATAGTTCTGATTTTTCAACTTTTTACACATAACTGAGTACTTTTAAGGAAAATAATTGAAGGTTCACAAACCCCCTTTTAAGGGGGTTTGTAAAAGAAGCTTGCGGTTTTCGCAACAATTTATCCGCCCCAAAATAAAGGTCAACGTTTTTCCCTGCAAAATGTTCCAATTAGAAACCCTCTCTAAAAATGTCACTGCTATAAGACGAAATTTAAAAAACAAGTTCTAATTTTAAAAAATTCAAATTTTGTAGAAGTGCTAAGTTTTTCCTGTAAAATGCAAATATTTTACAAAGAAAATAAAACGAAAGAAGTTCTTCCACAAACATTTTTTTCTTTATTATAGGTTTTAATACTTTTCAATTTTTACACTGTTTTGTGCATGCTTAACATAAAGGCAAACACTTTCTAAGTTTTCATAATGCTGAAGTGTTGCTTGTCAAAAAATGAATTTGTAATCCTATTTTGAAAATTTAGACAAAACGTTGACAATTTAAATCTGTCAAATCTCCATAATGGACATTGGTTGAAACAAGATAGAAAACACATTAGAGGAAAACGTTTTCTGGTTGTCTCAATATACCTGACCATTTTTTTAATATTATTATTTTAAGGGTAACTCCAGTAAAATCACTTTGTTCTTTTTGTTTTATACGTTACTCAGAAAACCATAAGAAATCAAAAAAACCTTACTTCACTTGTTTTCTTATTTCAAATTGTTGTACTAGGCTTTGCATATTCAATTTTTTTTCTCATAAAAAACAGACAGGCTAGATATCATTTAGGACTGGACACGATTATAAATAATGACATCGCATCGTGCATTTAAGCGAGCACAGAGAACGTTCATGTTAAGACCTATAGCTTATATTTAAATCGCTTTCTGTATGTGATTTACGTTTAAATCTTTAAAAAATGGTTAGTTGCTCTGCGTTTCAATGTACCAATTGATCAGAGAAGTGTAAAGAAGTCAGTTTTCACAGAATCCCGTCTGTGAAAAAGAAAGAACTCAGACAAAAATGGCTAAACAAAATACGTTGTGCAGGTGATCTACCAACCGATCAAAGTTTTTATATTTGTTTGTCGCACTTTACAGATAGTTCTTTTAAAAGAGATCTTCGTAAATATGCCATTTCAGCTAGTTAACGAGATCAAAGTTTCTCATTTCTTCTCATTTCATTAATTGTACTTGTATCCACAGATCACAACCAAATAACGTTTTGTACATTTTTATATTAAATAAAAAAACATTATACCAATTTCTAATAGAAACACCGCCAAAACGTTTTCTAGTTACACATGTATCTTTCGTAGCGCTCAAGTTTCTATTGTTTTTCAAAAAAGAAGCTTTTTTGATGAAAGGACCTGCCAAATATTTTCAGGGGGTAAATGTGCCCATTTTCTTCAATCTTTGTTACTGTTTAACGCTGCATGTAATGTTGCTGATGCAGTTTCTAAAACAGCATTGTCAAAACAAACACTTATAAATCAGTAGCTTCTGCAACGCATTTATGACCTATACCATAATCATAAGAATGATTTTTATTTATCCAATATTAATACCCCCGCTTTACCAATTTATCACGACACGAACATTATTCGATCGTTCGATCACACATTTCAATGGTTCTCCATCACAGAGAAAATTTTAACATTACATAAAATATGTTTGCATTTGTGCGCAAAAAGGCAGGTGCGGAGAAATGATATTGCTGAAATGTGGAAAAAAAATGGCTTGTAAAGTAAGAAAGATTTTTCACTAAAGCAAATGACAAAGTTTTTTGACGAAAATAATGTAAAAAAAAGCGATTAAATATACATTTTTTATTTTTATTTTTTTCTATTTTATTTTTAAAAATTTTGCTAAGAACGTTGCTTTGAGTCAGTAAAAGACACCTGGTCACTTTGCATCATAATTAATTTCTCCCTTGTGAGACACAAGAGGTTCAAAGTTGTATGGCTGTAGCTTTGTAAAGTCTTTTTCGTGAAGAAAATTATCCGATTCTAAGTTTTCTGAGTTATAATCTTTGTCATTATTACAAGACGTCTTATCAACAAACAATGTAAACAGTAAGTAAACAAACTTTTAGAAGGTGTGCTGCTGAGCTGACCGACTTTTTGCATGATGTGATGTATGCTCACTTATTCAGACTTAGTCTTCTCAACTTTACGCAGCCTTGCAAATTTATTTGAAATTGAAGATGCAGTCCGATTACAGTCTGATAAAGGTATAAATAAAGATTTTTAACGATTGGAAAAGGTTTATTTTGACATATTTATGTATTGCCTTCTCAAAATAACATTTTTTTTAAATATTTTTTTTCCTTGGAGTGCCCCTTTAATAACTAGAAGTTATGTGACAAAACCATTTAACTCACAGAAGCATTAGACCCATGTTGATTGAGCACCTTACATTTATTTTCACAAACTTCTATCCTATACTTGCAGGTTTTAATAGCTCACATTATGCTTTTGGCTAATAGCAAGCATATAGAGCAGTAACATTTTAGTCAGAACACATTGGGATGCAGAAAAACCACAAAAGCACCGAACACAGCTCAACATTAAAACAAACATTTTGCAGCCTTTTTCTTTTAGATTTCCACACTTTCTCTTTACATACTATACTTACTTACTATATCGACTTAATGCTGTTCAAAAACCCCAATCTAAAACAAGATGTTCTTAGTTTTCAAAGATCTTTTATATCGTTGAGAACAATAATGGCTAAATTAAATAACTTTTCAGATTTAAAACACACATACACACCTTCCCAGTATCTAGCTCCAGAAGATCTTCCCATGCGTTTATGATTGTTGGAATAATTCCTTCACCCAGCAAACCACAATCAAAAATTTCTGTAACAATCAGTGGTACTCTGAAAAGAAAAAGTGCACATTAGGGAGTACAGATTCAGTTAAATATGATTATACTACTGATTTTGTTTGTTTTTGTTTTATTAGTTAACAAAACAATGTAAAGTGATAATAAGTTTTTTCGTTTACTACTTAAAAGGTTTATAAGGTTTAGTGATTGTGAATGCATTTATCGAATAATTCGTAAGGCGATAAGTTGACTTAAAAAAATTAATTTTAAAAATAAAATCTTTTGTTCAGTTAACACCTTCAAAGTCCTTTCTCTCAATGTTTTACTTTTCCTATGATTTACTGCAAGCATTGGGTACATAAGAAGTGCAGTAGTATTAGTGGAAGGTTAAGAGCTGACATTCAGTTTGTATGCAAGCGTTGCAAAGGTGAGATTATAGAGAATGAAGTATTTCCAGCTTTAATGATGTACAACAGTGGCTCGTTAGAGATAGTTGAGAACTTCTGTTACTTAGGTGATATGTTGGGCAGTGAAGGGGGTGTTGGAAGAAGTGTTACTTGCAGGATAGGTTCTGCTTGGAAAAAGTTCAGAGAGTTACTTCCTTTGTTGACTAGCAGAGTCCTGTCAATTGAGGCAAAAGGTAAGTTGTATGAGGCCTGTGTAAGAAGTGTTATGTTGTACACTAGTGAGACATGGGCAGTGAAGCAGGAAGATCTTGACTGTTTAGAAAGGAATGATATAAGAATGGTTAGGTGGATGTGTAACACCAGTCTGAGAGACAGAAAGAGTTCAGATGAGCTAAGAAGCAGGCTAAGTCTCCGTAGAATTAAAGATGTTATCCAGATAAGAAGATTGAATTGGCTGGGGCACTTGGAAAGAATGGAGGAGGATAATTGGGTAAGAAAGTGTAGAGACTTGATAGTTCCTGGGGCAAAGCCCAGAGGCAGACCGAGAAAGACTTGGCAGGAGGTTATAAGGACAGACTTGATACAGAGGAAGTTGAGTTTAGATCTAACACAGTCTAGATCAGATTGGAAGAGGGTCATTTATATACCTGTCCAACGCATGCTAGCATGGAAAATGGACGTTAAGCCGAGAATGATGAATGATGATTACTTTTCCTAATGTTTATATTTTTAAATTTTAATTGTTTCAACTTTAACAGTAAATCATAAAAAATAGAAAACCATACCATTTTTTAATAAAGTTTTTTATTTTTTATGATTGTGCTGTTTT
Organism: Hydractinia symbiolongicarpus; assembly: GCF_029227915.1. NCBI lineage: Eukaryota > Metazoa > Cnidaria > Hydrozoa > Anthoathecata > Hydractiniidae > Hydractinia > Hydractinia symbiolongicarpus. Next base: position 8,258,545 of record NC_079882.1, on the reverse strand, counting down.
TTATACCTCAACATAGAAATGCTGACATCAGAATAAAAACATCCATTTTATTTTGGCATCTTCTCCTCAAGGTCTATAGTGTGTGACAAAGGTTTTTGTTAATAACTACTTTCAAAATTACACTTGAACACTTGAACAGGGGAGTACATGAAGTGTATAGATAATATTGTTAACTTCAAGATAAAAAAGTAAAAGTGAATCCTACCTTAAATTTGAAAATAGTCCACCCTTGAATTTCAAAACAAATATAATACAGTAACCTAATGCCCCCAAAATTGATGCTAAAAATTTTAAACAATTGCTCAGCATTTTAATTCTCATCAACACTCAGCAATTGCCAATGTGAATGCTGAGTCAGCGAATAAGTTAATTAACAACAAAATGAATATTACCTACCTTTCACTGATATCTTGACCAACTATCAAATCTGAAGACATTTTTGTTATTAACTTAACAGCATTACCAGAATTTGCAGTTAAAATCTTTTGTTGAATATCACACATAACATTTGATGTTTCACAGGAATAAACTTTTTGAAAACCACTTGTTGTGGCCAATAAGCTATATGTAGCAAAAATATTAGTTAAAAAAAAGTTTACAAAGTACCACTGGTTGGGCACACATAGACCAATAAAGGGATTCTTGTTAGAGAAAATAAAAAGTTGTTCATCAAATCCTCTGGAATTTTTAAAAAAATCTCTTTTTGTTATAAAGGGACTCTCCACCATCAATTTCGTTCATTTTTTTAAATCGTTTACAGATCATTTCATAAAAAGAACGCAAAGCGATTTAAAACGACTGTACGGTCAAAAATGATACGAAGTGGAAATGAAAAAGAAATGATTGAAAAATTATTTTAAAACTATTTTGAAATGATTCTATAGAAACAAATTTTGGAATGAATTATATAAAACGAGAACTATAACAAATTGCTTTCCCAAAGAAATTAAAAAACATGATGAATTTAATATGTGAAATTATTTAATTTTCATACAATCCTTTTTCACTTCTTTGATTGTTTATTCATAGTTTCACCTTGCACCGTTTTTTAAACGACCTAAGGTGATCTTTTCGCTTTCTATGATCCCGTTTGGTGATGGTTTCCCTTTTGACAATCTCGTTTTCTTATTTTTGTGACAAAGAATGCAGATAATTACTTCTTTACAAAATTGATGTGTGACAAACATATTAGAAGCGATTTTGAAACATTTGTAACTGAGACGAATTCAACAAAGTGTTGAAACGAGTTAATTTTACTTTTTTTCAAAACAATTAAGAATTGAATACGAAACGAATTGAAAACGATAATGAAACACACTTCTAAAGAAACTTATTCTAAAGAAATTACTTTAAATTTATATCTGCATTCTTCGTCACAAAAAATAACAAAACAAGATCATATAGAATGCTAAAAGATTGATGTAAATGGTTTAAAAACAGTCAAAACAGCATCGTAGAAAGCGAAAAGATCGCCCGATATCGTTTAAAAATCATGAAAACTGGATGTAGAATAAGATTGCTGTAGATTGTGTAGATTGAAACTATTAATAAGCAGTTTTGCTAGTCCTTTAAAAGAAATTAACCTTTCGTAAAGTTTTGTGAATTCTGCGGAAATATAGACTTTTTAACAACTTTTCATCCTCTACAACTACAAAAATATCATGCTAAGAATTGTGGGACTTGAAAATCTGGGCATGAACACAGTGAAAACTCAGTATATAAACATAAGGTTATAAACTAAACATTTCCAATGTTCTCTTTTTCTGAAAAATTGTTAATTATTTTGCACCCTAAAAAGTGTTAAAAACTTAAAATCACCTTAATATCCCTGTGCCAGAACCAACATCAAGAATCTTGTTGTAACCTTCATGGAAAGCTCTTTTTATTGCTACGCTATATGACAGATTTCGTTTTTTATCATTTAACATTCTAAAATGCCATCGGTCAATCAGAAAGTTGTGCAATTGCTCAACATGCTCCTCCAAAGTGTAGTTGACATCTTCAACAGATTTGCAGGATACAAGCAATTTTGATGCTTCCAACGTATATTCCGATTGAAACAACAATTCAGACGCTATTAATACAATGTCAGTTTTGATACATTGGCAGGTTTCGAGGACAGTTTGTAAAAAGGAAGACAAATCTTCTACACTGCATGTTAAGAGAAGTTTTTCAAACCATTTTGTGAACACAAACAAAAATTCATCCTTTAGAGAATTGCAACAGTTTGGTTCATGGTGAAACAAAAACAGGTAATAAGAGCAGGCTTTTCCAAATGTTTCTTTCGAACCATAATCTCTTGCTTTATTAAGGATATTCTCAATATTTAAATCACCGGGACTCTGCATCTGGGTCATATTCGTAATATGCTAATAATTAGAAAAAAACATATAGCAACAGATTATCTTATTGCATGAAATTAAAGAGTCATGAAATTAACACAGTTTTTCAAAATTTGTGTTAATTTAATGGCCGTTAATTAAATGCAGTGTAATTTAAATTTCATGAATCGTTAATTACAATACTGTTAATTTTCTGATTTTTTTATAATATATAAAAGCCTAAAAAACATAAAAATAAATTTTTTTTACAAATTTACTGCTATTTCCTCCTTATTGGAGATAGCTGAATGGTGTTTTTTTACGATCTTTTTTAAAATAGCTTTTGTAACATTTTCATACTCTGATCTAAGTGAAAAATTATCTAAAAATGTTTAACATTGTCTTTCCAAACAACAAAAACATTTATTTCACCACCGTGGATTCGACTGTTGCTGTAATTTTTGCTTAATATGATATTGCATATTCTCAAATTCGCGTTAATTAAATGCATTTTTAAAAGGAATCATTCTCAACCGCGTTAATTAATTACCTTTTACAAAATAATTTGATTGAACCGCGTTAATTTCATGACCGTTAATTTGATTCGCGTTAATTTCTTGTCTCGGAATAAAGTATATAAAATAGTGTTTGGTAATAGTTATACACAGTAGAAAAGACAGATATTAAGAAAGGCTATTTTCATCCATCAGGAAGAACCTGTTAGTTAAAAATATTAATTTATGCTACAATTCCAAAACGACTCTAATTCGAGGCAAGCAGAAAAAATGTCATACTCAAGTATATTTAGTACAGTCTGAATGTAATCTACCGTGGACGCGAAACTCGCATGAATAGTTACACACAACAATAACATTGCAATAGCTTTTGTTTTTTTAAGAAAATAATTGCCTTGCTGATAAACAATGACACCACACGATCGATTGTTTAATCACAATAGGTTGCAAGATCAATTTTAGCAATCTATTTTGCGCAAACTCTATTGAAATTTTTAATTGCAGTAATTAAATATAAAAGTTTAGATCGCATTTTAAAAGTTTAAAAACGAAAAGCGGCGATAGAAATGTTTTTTTAAGATCGCATTTTAAAAGTTTAAAACAAAAAAGCAGCGATAGAAATGTTTTTATTTGTTTCAATAAAAAAGTATGCAGAAGGATTACATTTACGTTGTTTGTTAAGAAGGAAATGTTTTCATCAAGAAATGTAGATATTGTATTTATTTCAGAATATACACCACTTGTTTTACAAAAATAAACCGTAGTTGTATTCTTTTAATAAAAAAACACGCGAGTCATTTAATAGTTGTGAACAATGCTTCTCATATGTTTTTTAAATAAAACGCGCTGGAACAATACATTCTCGCGCAGTGTATTATAAACTTTGCGAAAGATTTTAATTATTTAATTACTTCACGCTAATACTTAAGGGAATAGCTTATCAATACATTTACACAATGCATCTCGCTATTACAAGAAATATAATTGCTTCAATACTTCTTCGCGAGCGCATTGTTTTTTAACACGCAAATATAAACTCGCAAAACCCTTAAGGGATTTAAATAACAAAAGACAAACGACTACCGTCCTCCACGCAAAGGTGTGATATTAGCGTATACGCTGTAGATTACATTCAGACTGTACTGTAGGCCACAAGCCACAACAACACAAATTATAGGTGTCAGCAACAAATCAAATTCTGTTTTATGTATAAAATTGCTTAAAAAGATTAATGTGGTCACACATTTGCACGACATGTAATATCACAACTGCATTACAAGAAGAAAAATATTCAGCGTACTTATCACTACATTCCATGGTTGTGTGGACCCCGATTTGCTGTTAAAAGTGGTCACAAGAAAAAAGCTTAATATAAGCAGTTTTGATTCAAAGTTAATTATCAGCTCGTTTCTGATTGGTTAATTTTTATGAATTTCGACCCTCTGCAATTATATAAATACATGCTCAACATCATTTTACTTTGCCCGATGATGGGAGAATGATCTCCCGAAACATCGCCTACTAAACTATCTTGTTCAAGAAATGATAAGCTTTCCTCAGTAATATGAATACTGAACAGACAAACCAAAATAATATCTTCAATAATAAATATTTTCTTTCTCTATCTTTTTGGTGATAGTAAAAATTAAATGTCAGCGATCATTCCTTCTTTTTGTTTGTTGTGTTTCCATTCAATTCTCATGATTTGCTTGATTATAATAATATATCCTTTCCATTAACACATTTCAGTTATACATATATTTATAGCTTTAAATAAAACTGAGTAAAAAAGTTTTGTTACATCAATTGCTTTTGAAAAGCCGTTTTTATTAACCTTATTTATCAAGCACAGCTCACTATAAATAATTGTGTATATATAAAATATTCATATACACGCGTTATAACTTAATATAAACCCATGATTTAAATAAAGTCAAGTTTTCAGTTTCAATATCGACAAATAATACTTCAATTATTATTAACCTCGTAAGTAAAGTAGTGTGCGCTAAGAAAAAAATTTAAAATAGAATTGAATGGGTAGACAGAAGTGTTTTAACACAAATGTTTTTATTTTCAGCACAGTTAGCTTTACAAGAATTTACATCCTAATTTGTATAGAAATGACTTTAACCAGTATACTATATTTAAGTTGTGTTGCACAGCGCTTAAAATGACGGCCGGTCAATGGTCACTGACCAACAAATTTTGTTGACTGACCATGATCCTGACGGCTGATGATAGGAGTGGTCAGAGTGATTGGCGATCGTTTCCTTGCTTCGTAAAAAAATATTTACTATTATATATTATATTATTGATTTCCGCCAGCGAAGGCGGAATCTTTAAAATCATCTGAGAAGATAAATAGATAGAGTAGACAGAGAGATAGAGACAGCGCAGCTAGGCTGGACGCCCGCTGTCTTAAAAACCTGAAAACACACCACGGCATCATTACACTGACGTAAACAGCACTTTTCAAAATAGTGAAGCACTTGCATTGAACTTTTAAATTTGAGGCCTAATATGTTAGAAACAACTAGAAATAATTGACTTTATCTTCCACATGGGTAACTAGGAGCCACCTGGGACTTTGATGATTTCAGGAAAATTTTTTAAACCCTTAATCTCCATGATCCATCATCAAAGGATGTGATGACCCATCATCCCAGGGGTGATATATATGTAGAGCAACGGGTAAGATTTTGAAAAAAAAATTTTTATGCACTGCTGACTTTATTAAATTTTTAAAACTGAGCTAATTTACTCGGTTTGGAATTGAATAAGTTGAATCTGTTTGTACACCGTTCAAAGATGGTTTGAGTCTTATCACATATATGGTGTTCTAAACATTGAAAACTATTTTTTTTTTAATAAGTTTATCCTCTAAGATAAAAATTAAACAGTGTTTCTTTTAAATTACTTCAAAATATTACAGTAAAGTTTATTCTTATAATTGCTTTTGTTTACAAACTCTATAGACTTCACGCTGAAAGTATTCTCAACATCGTCACACGCAGGTTATTGTTATTTAAACAAAAAGTTTCCCTGATCTTTTCAATTTCTCGCCAAGCAATTATTTTCTCTAAAACACAATAGTCTATTATTAAAGTAACTAGTCGATAAGGCCCGTGGAAAAATCCACTGAGGCAGGATAAAAATTTTGATGACGTCAGCAACCTATCCATTAAAAAAATTTTGAATTTTGTTTTCATGTTGCATCTATTGCGTAGATATTAAAGCGCTAATCAAGAAAATGTATATGATGATGTGCTTTTGATATGAGGGGGTAATGAGATATAAGGAAGGGTTTAAAAATTTTGCTGATGTCAGCAATGGCCCCATAAAGACCGAAAAAATCTTTATATAAATTTGTATACATGTTGCCTTCATCGCATAGATCTTGAAACGTTGATCAAGAAAATGTATAGGATCATGCACTTTTGACAAACGGTTGCAGAGATATTAGGGTTTGAAGGTTTTTTGATGACGTCAACAACCCGTTCATTCCAAAACGGATTTGGGCACCTAGGTTTTGGGAAACTTACCCAAATTGGTCCCAGGGGGTCCCTAATCACCCACGCGGTGAAAAATCATTGACGTCATCACCTCGTTTCCAAGTTATTTGGCCTCAAAATTATAGCTGCACTGTAATGGCTTCATTAATCTTATTTAACTTTCATTTGACGTTAATACTATTTTAACGTTAAAGTTTGGTAAATTACAGAACAATTTTATAGACGATGTTTTATAGAATTTCTTAAAGAAAATTGTAAAGAATATAATCCACTTTGCAAAAGTCACAGACAGACAGACAGAACTGGCGTATTATTATATAGACTAGTCGATAAATCCCGTGGAGTAATCCACTTAGGCCGAAGGACAATGGAAAAATAGGTTGTTTTAGTTTTTTTGCTGACGTCAGCAGTGCAAATACAAAATAAATATATTTTTTTAGAAATTTGTATACCTGTTGCCTTCATCGTATATATCTTGAAATGCTGATCAAGAAAATGTATATGATCATGTATCTTTGACAAACGGTTGCAGAGATATCAAGGTTTAAAGGTTTTTTGATGACGTCATCAAACCGTCCATTCCGAAATGGATTCGGGGACCCAGGTTTGGAAAACTTACCCAAATTGGTCCCAGGTTGTCCCTAGTTACCCACGCGGTGAAAAAACATTGACGTCACCACCTCGTTTCCAAGTTATTTGGCCTCAAAGTTTTAAGTGCATTGTAATGGCTTCAATAATCTTAATTAACTTTCCTTTAACGTCAATACTATTTTATCGGTAAAGTTTGGTAAATTACAGAACAATTTTATAGGCGATGTTTTATAGAATTTGTTAAAGAAAATTTTCAAGAATGTAATCCACTTTGCAAAAGTGACAGACAGACACACGGAACTGGCGTATTATTATAAGAGATTATTTATGCGAGTTGCGCGTGCACGGAAGCTTACATTCGCACTGTACTGTACCTTGTTTTGATTGGAGTCTGATTTTTTCTCTTTTTTTGTATTATTTTGCTGCTCTTCCAGACACGTTTATTAATAACTATATATACATTACCATGAATTTAACTACAAAAAGTCTACCAATTGCAAATATAAACATTAGAAACCAAAGTAGAATAAAATTTTAACTGTAAAGGTTTGACTGTGCAAAGTCCACTTTGTACAGGGGTACAGAGAGCATTAAGGAAAAAATTCCAACAGCAAAAATGGCAACTTGGTAATGCTTGAAAATGATTTGCCATCCTTGAAAGTGGGACAGTGTTTCGTGTTCACTGTTCATGAAGCTTGCTCTGTGAATGTCCCCCACCAACTCAAAATAGATTAAGCTTTGTGTCATAATTTCTGTGTGACTATAGTAGGTGTGCATAAATAAAATATTAAGTTGTAAGCAAACTTACAATTTTTAGCTTGCGCACAAACAGGCCTGTTCCACAACGTTTAATATATTTATCTTAATTCTCAATTAGCGCATTTTAACGAAAGAAAGGTGTATTTAAACAATGCCTAACTAAAACTGTGAACTCTAATATCTTTCTTCTTTACATCTTCAGCGTTATGTTCACGCTTGTTTTGGTACTTTTAAAATATGAACTAAAATGTCGAGAGTTCAAACAAGAGTGTGCAACCTCGTCCCCAAGTTTCTCTTAAATAGGCGTAGCGCCTTCTGAATCAAATAATCTAAGGAAGGTCAATTGAAAGACTTCGGGCGGCGCAGGAAAAAGTCTAGAAAACAATGAGATGATTTTGAGGACGCGTATTTTTTTGGTTAGCAATAAATAGCAGTAGCCAAAAGTACACTTGTTTACTGATAAAAATTGCGTAATGACAAAATGTGATTACGTAACTAAAACAACACGCGGGAAAGTTGTAGTAAATGTTAGATGCAACATGTGCTGTCTGTTAACATTATAGAGAAGAGCGGGCTAGTAACTTAAAAATTTAAAGATTATCACGTTATTCGATCCTTTTTAAATGAATACGTATGTAATATGAATAAAGGAGATATTCATACAATTTCGCTATTATCTGGTATGATAAAAATAATTCTGTTTTTATATGGAGTTGTTTTCCTCGTTGCAGTTTATTGAAAAAATCTGCGGGTGAACAGTTGGACTCAACCGGTATAAAAATCATAGAGAATGGCAAATTTCTATAAAATATTACAAGGATGGTAGAGATGAACGCAATTATGAAGTAAATTTTGGTGATGACAAATATATGCCAAGTTGTTCATGCCCCGATTGGAAATCATCTGCGTATCCTTGTAAACATTTTTTTGCTGTTTTTAAGAAATTTTCGTGTTGGGATGGGAGTCTATGTCCAGCTTGCACGGAAATTCTCCGTTCTTAAATCTTGATTCGTAACTTTTTCTGATTAACAAAAAAGAATCAAAAAAGAATGAAAATGATTTGGTGAACGTTAAAATTTCTTCACCCACTGATGTTGTCGAGGCCGAAAAATTATCGGAACTGCCAAGTAGAAGGGTCTTAAAGCCATAAGAAGTTCATTAAACGAGATCCGTAGTCTTAGTTTTTTAACAGAAAACAATAGCCCACTGCCTCAATTCATGCAGAACTTACAGAAATTGTAAGAAAATGAAGAACGATGTTCCAAAAGAAATTGGTGTTCCCTTGCTGCAAAAAAACAGCAAAAGTTAGATGTGAAACCAGATAAGAAAACTTCATATAAATATAAGTCACTTCCAAAATTAAAAAACAAAAATTTATTGTTAAAGCGAGTTGGTATGAAAAAAGAAGAATCAATAAAAGCATCTTCAACTTAAAATCGCGGTTGAAAATGTTGAGAAAAACGAAAAACATTGAAGTTGAGCAGGTGATACATAACAACAACCTTCGTTTCATGCACCAGTGATTGTGGTGAGTGATGATGAAGACAATAACGCCACTAATGAAAAGAATCTTGAAAATGATGTTTCACCTTTTGCAATAACTGTTCTCTCACATAATGACTTGACGGACACTTCTGGAAAAAGAATGCTTAATGATAACGTGATAAACGTGTTTCAAAATATGATTAAACTAAAATTTTCAAATTTGTGTGGACTCCAAGACACAGTGCTTTGTCATATGCTTAATTTCCGCATATATCGTAGCATGCCATTTGTACCGGTATTGCACGATGAAAACCTTCACTGGGTTGCTATTTTAACATATGGATGCAAACCAGGTGAGGTTCATATGATGGACAGCATGTTTCGTGGAAAGGTTGCTGATCACACAAAAACCCAAATATGCTCAATTATTAATTGTTGTGAGGATCAACTCAAAGTTAAAATAATTCCCGTTCAGCAACAAAAGAACGGGGTTGACCGTGGGTTTCCGTAGTAGCGTTTGCATATCACACTGTCGCGACCAAAAAACGTCCTACAGAAACCATATGCTTCAATGTTTAGCTGCGAATCAAATCACCAAGTTTCCCCAATGTGATAGCTACATAATAGCTCAAAAATGTGCGCCCAAGGAAATATCCATCGACCTCTACTGCATTTGCCGAATGCCATGGAGAGCCGCAGAGAGCTATATTTTAGACAAGCAAATGCCTGAATGTAGTAGCTGTGAAAAATGGTCTAACGGATTTTTCATTAAATCTTTATTTTCTGTAAATTCAAACCTGGCATGTTGCGTAGTTTTGGTGAGTTTTTGTTAATTAGCTAATGTAATTACTTGCACTTGTAGTTACTTGTAGCTCTGGTTTAATCAATGTTTCTTTTGTAAGATTTTGACCGTGAAAAGTCGGTATCTTTCTATTCTCTGACTGAGAGAATATGATTATATTAGAAACCTCTCATATTATAAGTTGGAGAAAGCCCGCAACATATATAAACGAACATCCTGTCTCAGTAAAATCTGACAAGACTGACTGTTTTCAGACTTATTTTTTGCGATTTTTCAGTATTTTTTGTCCTTGTTTTGTTTTTCATAGTAACAACACAGATTGGAAAGTGGAATATAATATCTGGCACTTAAAGTGATCACATCAATCGGAAGAGGTCAAAAGAACTTCTAACCTGGATTTGTTCTGGTTATACAAAAGAAGAAGTAGATTTAAAATTTAGCAATTAAAAATCATACTGAAATGAGACGGTAGATGACATCTGAAGCTTAAGTGATGACATTAACCGTAATTGTAGGAATATACTACTCGACAACGCGATCTTGGCACGCTCAGATTTGTCCCGCCTATATAAAAAATGAAACATTTGGGCCTGGAATGATGACAATAACCAGAAATGTGATGAAAGGGATTCCGAAGCCGCCTTCTCTTCAGTTCGTACTGAAATGTAGGGTGAGATAACATCCGATTCTTAAGTGATGACATCAACGGTAATTGTGGGGCCTGGAGTGATGGCATTAACCAGAAATGTGATTAAAAGGCTTCTGAAGCTGCCCTCTTAAAAGTCTTGGAATAGTTTAGTTTATACTATATGAAAAGTGAGATAGCATCCGATTCTTAAGTAATTGTGAGAACATACCATTCGACACCACGATCTTGAAAACCTCGAATTTGCTTCCTTTATATATCAATAGAAAGTGATATAACATCTGGGACTCGGAGTGATGACATCAACGAGAAATTTGATATAAAGGCTTCTTAATCCGCCCTGTTGGAAGTCCAGAAATGGTTCGGTTTCTATTGAATTGGAAAGTGAGGTAATGTCTGCCGAGAGAGAGATGGCAGTAAGTGGAAACGGGACGAAAGATCTCTTAATACGGAGCTTTTAGAACTACATGAAGGTTTGCCTTGAATTGGAAGACGATATAGGATTAGCATCGACCGTAAATGTAATGAATGTGCTTTCTATAATGCCGTTTCAAAATCTTGTATGAGTTTTTCGTCATAATAAAGGCAAACGTAGGATTTTATTGGACGTACTGAATGATGCAATAACCTGAAATGTAAGGCATACTGTTTAGCCGCGTTTAGCTATGCGAAGTCTAAAATGCTTTACATGAAAACGAACAGTGAAAACGCAACATTTCATTGAGGACTGTTTCAAAACAAGGATACAGCTTGTTATAGCTGGACGTGTAACGACAGGCTGTTTCCTTTGTTTTTATTTAAACCGAAGTTGCAATAAAGTTTTTTGAAAAAAGGTATTAGGCCTGCTTACCTGGACTAACCACGCAGCCCGGTGCTAGCAATGGACTGCTTCTTGTGTTTTTATTTAAACAGAGTCTGCGAGAAAGTTTTTTTCAAAGTGCATTATCCCTAACGCGTGTGCAACACTGTTTAACAGTACTAAGAGCTCATTCCGGTGCCACGATTAATTTTTTAACTTTCACACAAACTTATTCCGCAAAATAAAATAATATTTACCAATTGTTTTTGCTATGGCAGGGTAACAACGGTTTGTAAACTCTATTTTCATTTCAGCTATCGTTGCGGCAAAGTTATTTTTAAAAACATATGTTATAGTCGCAACACTATAATGGTATATGCGCTTCACTTGATTTACAACATACTTTATACCTGTACTAAAACCCACCTGATCGTGTGGCACAGTTTACGGCTCTTATTAAGCGCTCCACAGAGTGTTCAACGCATGGTCACACCTTGCCTTGTGGATTACCCCGGCGTTTCTAAGCCGGGTGTCCGGGCTAGTCTATATAATAATACGCTAAGTGTGTCTGCCTGTCTGTCTGTAACAGGCAAAGTGGATAGGTTGTTTTTTCTAAAGAAACAGCCATGGCACATGTTACTTTTGCTATACTTTCTTCTTATTCTGTCTTTGTTTGCTTTTTCAAATTGATTTAAAATTTTTTAAAACGGTTAATTTATTTTATTGTTCTCATAAAAAACTTTGGCGCGGGTAATTACTTTTTATTATTCCCTTCTTAAGCACGTGTCTGTTGTCTACTGTTATATGAAAAACATATTGGTTTTATTTATTCTCACTTGAATGGAATTAACAACAAAACGTTTTGACGAAAAGAACAATAAATTTTTTGGTTAACTTCGCTCACTATTTCGTTGTTTTTTTCTTTAATATCTATAGTGGATTTTTCCACGGGGCTAAATACTAGTGTATAAATAATGCGAAGACACATTTTTTTTCGTTTTTTTTTTGTTTTTTTTTTAATTTAAAAAATCTTTCATTTTTTCAAAACATAAAATGTTTTTTTTAATTTTGTCCCCTAATATTTTGGCCGTCATAATTTTTCGTTTTTCAGAAAATATATGTTTCATTAGAAAAATATTGGCTTGTTCGTGTAAAATATGAGAAATGTTAAGGAGTACGAAAAATGGAACCAATAGACACTGGAATTAATCTTGTAAAATTGTAAAACCATCTTTGATAGCTGAATAATTTAACAATTTCTTTACTAGTAGGGTCAACCTTGTGATCAAAAAAAGGGCACAGCGCAAAATTTTTTTAAATCGTATTTATCATACCAGGATGATAAAATGGAGAACAAAGGGCTATTTGAAGAAAAATTAAAGGCAGCAATTCATTCTCTGCAAATTAACGAAAGTTCTGGTTTTGATCAAATCAGCAGTAATGTGATAAGGGGCTGTTTCAATGAGCTAAAATCACCACTACTACTGCTACGGGTTTCATACCGCGCAGGTCTGGGCACTAGCGAAGCGCTTGTAGGGACGAATTTTTATATCCCCCGCAGAGCGTAAGGCATTTGCTAAGAAAAACATGCAGTACGAAGAGAATTATTCACTTTTTCCTTTGTATTTTTACTTTTTAAACTGGTGCGATATATTGATTTTACAATTATTTAAAGGAAGGATACTCAGTATTGACATAAGATTGTATATTATGATGGTTCAAGACCTAAACTTGGTTATTAATTTAATTGCTTCAAGTTGTGGGGTACACTCATCATGAAAAGTTGGCAGTCAAAAGAGAAAGAAACCTTATTTTGGTAGTTAGTTACATCACAAGTTTTAATATTGTCTTAAAAATATCACAGTGCTGATCAAAGAGGGATTGCTAGCATGTCATTCAAGATTTATATAGCTACTAGTACAGCCAAAATAATGTAGCTCATTAAATACAGTAAAGAAAACAATGGGTTTTTTCTAAACTAATAGTTTCATGCTCATTAAACACCTAGCTAGCTATAATAGCTATTAAAAAACAATTCCAAAATTTCTTATTTTGTGTTTGCTAGAAACTTTATTTAACTAGCCAGGGCGGAGCTACCTACATTTTTTATAAATCAAATTAAAAATTGTCAAAAAGCTGGCTGTATCTGTCTCGTTGTAGTTTTTGTTAGCTAGGGGTCACACTGCGTCACTCATATATATCGTAGCCTTATTCATACAGTAATCAGATATATAGGTGGGTAAGTGCCCGGATGCTAAAAATAGAATCATAAAAACTCATTTCTAATATCACTCAACTTAACAGTGCAGTTCAAACACCAACTTAGCCTTAAAAATTGCTACGCCTTAATTTTGCATTGGAATAATTTTAATCTGTAAAGTACAAAGTTTCAACCGCTGCAAAATATATAATAACATACTATGGTTAGAATAAACAAATTTAATGGAAAATAACTTTTTAAACAAATTTAGTGACTTTAACTGTTTTCGTCATATATTTTCGGTTGCCAAATTTTTCTTATGTCAATGTACCAAAATTACTATAGCTATCACAAAATTGTAAAAGTGGACCTTGCCTAAATTTATTCTTGCATTTTACCAAACTTAAGAACACAGTAATACAGTGTAATATGCTATTATATATATCCCTTCTTAGCTAGTTATGTAATATTTATATACAATAATTTCTAACGAAAAGTCAAAGCCAGGCATTACATCATTGACGTGTGTATTTTATTTTAAGTTGATTTCATCTGTGCTCTTTTTTATATAACTAGTTAGCTATACTTTGCAAATAAATCCTTTATTAAATGCAGATCCATATATAGCTAGCTGGCTATAGCTTACTGTAAAAAAAACTTCCTTTCAGTCTTTCTATAGCTAGCTAGCTGTAATTTTTATTTCTTCTTGCCAAAGTGCACTGATAATGATAGAATAGTGTTTCTTTTTAATCATTACTTTATTCCTCACAACACAAAAGGTATGGTATATGTAGCTTGCAACTTCAGGAAGCTAACCCCTAAAACCAACATCAACAATATGTCTTTTCTTGCCCCTCTATAAAAGTCAGTAATTTAAGTTTTCTTCAATTCCAACATCTTACCCATGTCAATATACCACAAAGAGGGTTAGCAACACCATTTAAACGTGTTATTAAAAAGCAAAACGTCAGTTAAAGTAAAGAATTAGTTGAAGAAACATCAGGCAGGATTTTGCATTTCTGCCTCTTTTCGCAGCACTAACCAGAATAGTTGTGAAAAACTGACCATGAAAATTATTTGGGCTATCGAGACAAATGAAAACAAGCCAAAAATTTGTCCCTATAAAGCGCTTCGCTAGCGCCCAGACCTGCGCGGTATGAAACTAATTTATCTTAAATCACTGTTCCTAAAGTTATCTGAGTCTTTAAAGCATCAGATCTTTATAAAGTATCTAATTACAGACCAATCTCAATACTCTCCTGCTTCTCGAAGATTTAAAAGAGAATCATGTACAACAGAGTTTATTCTTTCTTTAACAAAGACAATGTTTTGTACAATAAGCAATTTGGTTCTAAAGCAGGTCATTCAACTGATCACGTAATCATTCAGTTCAGCAAGAGAAGATACTAACTACAAGTTAAAACATTTGGAGTATGCATTTCAAGGGTTAATTTTACGACCACTGTTGTTTTTTATTTTTATTAATGATATATTTAGAGCATCTAGTGTCTTAAATTCCATTTTATTCGATTTAAAGCGAATTAATTATCTCTCAACATTTCAAAAAGTAGATATACCTTTTTTCTTAAACTTAGTAAAAAAGATGTCATCACTTTTTAGTTACCTGGATTAGTATTGATCGTGTAACATACAAAGAAAATATTCAATAAAAATTTTTGGAGTTCCCCTAGACGAAAATTTAACTTGGAGAGAACTTGGTAAAATTAGTTGAAATCAAGGTTTCTAAAAGCTCAGGGATCTCATATAAAGTTCGCTTTGAATATAAGCTGATTAAGAAGCTAATATTTTTCCTTTATACACTGCTATTTAAATTATACAAACGTTGCATGGGATAGCACTAATGTAACAAGATTAAAAAAACTGCACAATTAGCAAAAACATGCCAGTAGGATTATATTACGACAAAACAAATGTTCCCCTGGATGTTCTTGACGTACGTCAGCTAGACCTTTTTCAAGTCCATATTTAAAATTTAATAGCCTTAAATATATTTATCACACTGTTTACTAACGTTTGACATAAATTTCCAACTAGAATGTCAGGTGACAATTTTGTTGGGCCAAAAATCAAATCTAACATAACAAAACTTTCGATATCAACCCAAGGTCAAAAACTTGGAAGCATGCTTCTAACTCATGAGATAAAAAGCATTCCATGTACAAAACAATTTAAGATTGTATTAAGAAATCAGCTGTTACCAAAGTAATAACAAACGAGTGTTCTTCTGAAACAACATCACGTGCAATAATTAAACGCTTTCATTGTTGATCGTAACACTGCGGCGCAAAAGCTCTTTCATTAATTACTAAATACGAAAGAGCTTCCAAAAGAGGACATTTAAACAAGCCCTCTCACTTAGAGTAAATAAATTAAACAATGCTTAACATGGATCAAGCGCCTATTCAAATGTACATTTGAGCACTTAGGTGACGCTGAGAATGCGTGCGAGTTCTTTTAAAGTATATTTTTGGACTCTGAGCACATGCTCAAAAACATACACGCCTAAAATCTATGATAAAAGAAATTGGCTAACCAAATAAATTGCCGTGAATAACAAAAAACGCAAAAAATCTATTGTTTTATATACACCTGTTCTTGACATAATATTTTTGTTTACATTTTTATTGTTATTTTTATTGAACAGCAAGCGCCTGAGAACTAAGTGTAACACAGCGCAAAGCTATTGTCTTTAACAAAAATGTTTTATTTCAATGACATACAAAAGTCAGGTTTGTAAAATAAACCATATCATAATCGCTTTTTAATCATTGAATAGCTTGTTTAGCTCACAGAAAAACTTTTAAAGAGACACAACAACATAAACAAAATGGCGCTTCTCAGTACAGTTAAAGAATCAAATATCGACAGCTTGTTTGATCGGTACAGTCGCGTGTTTATGACTCTTGTGTTGATATTAAGTGGTTTAATAATGATTGTGGAGTTTTATGCACATGGCATGTCGTGTATGATTACAAACGGGCACCCAAGCTTACACCTTCAAATCCATAACTGGTGCTGGTCAAACGGGTTGTTTATCTATAAAGAACTTGTTCAATTTCCGAACAGCAGCTTTTATCATGGATTACCTGAGAATCTATACGAAACAGGAATGATTGAAAATACGACAAGTACCTGTATTTTGTATGGATGGCGCAAAAACAAAGTGGAAGGTTGTAAAGCCATGACTCGGGAGTACTTTAGGCAATACCAGTGGCTTCCCTTCTATTTTGTCTTCCTGGCATTCTTGTATTACGCGCCATACTCAATGTTTAAGTTTGTAAATACAGATTTGCTTAGCTTACGAACCAATGTGGAGAAGCGTGTTGGGAAACAAATTACAGATGCATATTTTAATTACGAGGTTAATCCCAAATTTGAATTAAGGATTCGGACTGCATTGGGAATATCCGTGAAAGTTTTATACATCGTAGTCAACGTTTTTGCTTTTCGGTACACGGCATCTTTGTTGAATGGGGATTACGCAGAATATGGTCATGGAAAAGATGTTCGTGAGATAAATGGAACAAAGGTTACTGTGGAGGGGGTGAGATATCCAGGTAATTAAGATTCCCTTTTGAACACTTTAATTAGGCGATTAGGTTCCAGCTACTTTATATAAAATAGCCGTATTTTATATGACTTTTTAGTCTTTACATGACTTTTTAGGGGTGTTACGGGTGAACTTGTAGACTTATCCAAGGCTACCGACTAGTTCTATTATATTTTTCACAATTTTCTGACTTAGGGGAATATATTCTTCCGTCCAGAGGATTGTGCGACGTCCCAACTTTAAATACTATCAGGCACCGACACGATTTAGGTAATGTATTTTGTCACGTTGAAGCTGTTACTCTTTACCAACACATTCTTCATGTTCTGTGGCACTTGTTTATATTTGGAATAACAATTTCGGTTGTCGGCTTAGTAGCTCATATGGTGAATATATTTTTCGGTTATTGTTATTATGAGAGAAGGCATGGCCACAGGAGAGCGATAACCTTCCGCGAATGTGAATATCTGATGTTGATCAAGGAAAGAAATATGATATTGTATAATGATGTGATTCGGCAGTTAAAAGGTGAAAGTTATGGCAATCCAAATACAGACAGCATTGGCCTAGTTGAACAATAATTCACAAATCTCAAAAAAAAAACAGAAGCACTTAATAAGATAGAAAGAGTTTCATATGAAACATAAAACCTTTCGAACAATGAAAGACGTCACGTTCTTTAGCATTTTATTAAAAGAAATTGGTTGGTAGTAGAACTTGTGTAATGTACGTATAGTATTGTTAGTTTGTCATTTTTACTATTTAATGTCTTTATTTAATCAATCACGGCGTCGGTGGAGGGCCGTGATGTATCTTCTTGCTAGAATAATGAATTTTATTTCTTTTTCTTCTTCTATCGGCAATTTTTGCAACAATTATTATAAAACTCTAGTCGACCCAGGGTTTCTGAAACATAGTCCGACCGGTAACTTGGGATAAACCTTGCATAGCCAATAAATTTCTGCGTACGTCAGCATTTGTTCAAAGCAGCAATGTACGCTTAACACCTCGTTAGTTTAGTTTTAAAACGAATTTTATCATTCTGTTAGAATTCTCTGTTTGCCGAAAAAGAGTTACTGAACATGTCTTCCAATGTTCATGATTCAAGACGTCATTCTAGCAGGCAGGGAAGGTTGTACGAAATACCTATATATATGATAGTTAAATTTTCACCGGGTGAAATTGTTTGCCGTATTATTTGCCTAAACTTTAGCGTGTATTGATTTTCTGGTGCCAAACGACCTCAAACTTTTTTCTATTACCGAATGATAAAAAGAATTAAACAATGAAAAATCAACATTTCATTGTTGACTGTTTGAAAACAAGAATAATCTTCAACTGCGAGCTATAAGTTGTGAGACGCTAAGTCTCTCATTAATTAAGCAGAATTTTGTGTGTAGAGGAAAACGGTGCAAAAATTCTTTGACCTAAAATTATTTGGAATTTTGTGTCTGTTAACGAGCTATTCTTCCTGATTAAGGACAAAGCGACGAATTTAAATAGCGCTTTAGCTTGGACGTGTTGAATTTTAAAATATTTCGGGGTACCCACAAGTACGGGCCTCCTTCAGTTAATATATTATTTCATTGTATATTTTATTTGTGAAAAAATGTTTACTTTATGCTGCTGCAACATAAAACTTCAGGCAAAACTTTAATCATGTCGCCAAACCTTGTTTTTAAAGGAATGTGTTTTTCGCTTCTTTCGCTTTACATAAAACAATTTAACTGACATCTTTTGTCTTCCCTACGGAACACACGCATCTTGTGCCCAGAGTCTTGTGACCCCTGACTCTTTTTAAGAGAGTGGTTTTTTCACTGCTATGAAGGTCATTAATTAAAAAAGCAAAATGTTCTGGGAACGAGATTGGGAGTACACAAGACTTTTACAATTTTTTACAAAAGTTTGTCTTTGTTTTTTACATAAGTGCAATTTCTATCAGGCAGAAAAAGAGATCATAACGGATAAATGGCTTTATTAACTAACTCGGTCCGTTAGAGTTGGCAGTGTGCTGTTTGCACACGTTTAACTCTCTAAATTTTCCCGAGTTTCATGTTTTGTTTTGTGGGTTTGGCTACCCGCTGTACAATACTAGAATTATACTTGGCCATCAGCAGTCTTCGTTTTTTAAAATGTATATAATTCCTTAGGAAAACAGTTTAGTGATACGAAAAATGCAACAATTAGACACTGGAATTAGTTTGCGAAATTGTGAAACCATCTTTGATAGCTGAAGAATTTTACAATTTCTTCACAAAAGTAGGGTTAATCTTGTGATCAAAAAGAGGTCAATGTGCAAAATCCTTAAACTCGTATTTGACATATCAGGATAATAAAACGGAGAAAAAAGAGCTAAGAGAAGATAAATTAGAGGCAGCATTCCATTCTTGCAAATCAACAGAAGTCCTTGATTTGATCAAATTAGCAGTAATGTGATCTTGGAGAAAGATGTGATAAAGAGCTGGTTGATTAACACAACTGGATATATTTATAAAACTTAAAAATAGTTAGAGTTGCCCCCGTCTTTAAAGCAGAAGATGTTTATAAAATATTTAATTATAGACCAATTACGATACTCCCCTGCCTGTCGAAGATTTTAGAGAAACTCATGTAAGACAGGTTTCTTCTTTCTTAAACAATTACAATACTTTTTATAACAAGCAATCATTCAGTTAAGTCAAGAGAAAATATTCCCTTCATGTCAATAACTCCTTTAATTGCACACGTGCTTCTATAATTGACTCTAAGGGATCAATTATAGAGGCACTGTTTGTTTCTGATATATATCAATGATATATTTAGAGGATCTAGTGCTTTAAATTTTTATTCAATTTTATTTGCAGATGATACAAATTTATTCTTTACTCACAAAGATATAAACGTCCTTTTTGAAACTACTAACACTGACTTGACTAAATTAACTGATTGGTTTAAAGCGAATCAATTATCTCTCAACCTTTCTGAAAATGGATATACCTTTTTTAAGAAAATGTCATCCCTTTTTTGGTTGCCTGGATTAGTTATTGGTTTTGTAAACATACGAAGAGAATATTCAATAAAATATTTTTGAAGTTTTCCTAGACAAAAGTTTAACTTGGAGAGAACATGTTAAAATCAGTTGTAAACAAGGTTTCTAAAAGCTCAGGGATCTTATATAAAGTTTCGCTTTGAATAAAAACTGTTTAATTATGCAAACGTTGCATGGGGTAGCACTAATATAACAAAGATTAAAGAAACTACACATTAAGCAAAAACATGCCAGTAGGATTATATTACGACAGAACAAATGTTCCCATTCTAAACAACTGCTAAAAGAATTGGATGTTCTTGATGTACGTCAGCTAAACATTTTTCAAGTTCTTATTTTCAATCATTCCAGATTAAGAATTTAAAATCCCCAAATATATTTATCACACTGTTTAATAACTATCAACATAAATATACAACTAGATTCTCCAGATGACAATTTTGTTGGGCCAAAAATCAAATCTAACATAACAAAATTTTAAATATTAAACCATGGTAAAAAACTTTGGAGCATGCTTCTAAGCAATATGATAAAAACCAATCCATCTACAAAACAATTTAGATTGCATTAGGAAATCAGCTGTTACGAAATAGCTAATAACGAACGAGTCTTCTGCAGAAATAATATCACCTGTGATATTTTAACGCTTTCATTGTTGATCGTAACACCGTGACGCAAATGTTATTATATAGCTTTCAAAAGAGGAAATTTAAACGGACCCTCTCATTTAGAGTAAATAAATTAAGCAATGCATAACATGAATCAAGCGCCTATTCTGCTGAACATTGTTGTGTTTGAGGTTATCGAGACATTAAGTTCAGTTAATAATATATAGAGCAGCGTTCATACGTGTTTTTACTGCTTCTAAATACAACAAATATGTACATTTAGGCACTTAGGTGACGCTGAGAAAACGTGCGAGTTCTTTTAAAGTATATTTTTCGACTGTGAGCACATGCTCAAAAACACACACGCCTAAAATCTAAAACAAAAAATATTGGCAAAGCAATTAAATTGCCGTAAATAACAATAAAAAAAACCAATTGTTTTATATACACCCGTTCTTGACATAATATTTTTGTTTACATTTTTATTGTTATTTCTATTTGACAGCTCTTTTAATTTATTAAATAATTGTTTTACCTATAATTTCACCAAGAGAATCGTAAATGAATTTCTTTGTTTACTGCGATCCTTTCATAAAGGGGAGTGGGAAGAAACCAAAAGAAAATAAATGAGGAGAAAATAAAATAAAAAGAGCTATTGTTTTTAACAAAAACATTTTATATCAATGACATATGACAGCTAGGTTTGTAAAATAAACAACAACATCATCGCTTTTTAATCACTGGATAGCTTGTTTAGCTCACAGAAAAACTTTTAACGAGACACAACAACATACAGAAAAATGGCGCTTCTCAGTACAGTTAAAAAGTCAAACATCGACAGCTTGTTTGATCGGTACAGTCGCGTGTTTATGACTCTTGTGTTGATATTAAGTGGTTTAATTATGATTGTGGAGTTTTATGCACATGGCATGTCGTGTATGATTAGAGGCGAGGACTCAAGCACCCAGCTTTTTATCCATAACTGGTGCTGGTCAAACGGGTTGTTCATCTATAAAGAACTTGTTCAATTTCCGAACAGCAGCTTTTATCATGGATTACCTGAGAATCTAGAAGAAACAGGAATGATTGAAAATACGACAAGTACCTGTGTTTTTGGTGCGAGGCTCCCTCAGGAGAAAGTTGAAGGATGTAAAGCCATGACTCGGGAGTACTTTAGACAATACCAGTGGCTTCCGTTCTACTTCATCTTCTTGGCATTTTTGTATTACGCGCCATATTCAGTTTTTGAGTTTGTAAATACAGATTTGCTTAGCTTACGAACCAATGTGGAGAAGTGTGCTGGGAAAGAAATTACAGATGCATATTTTAATCATGACGTTAATCCGATATTTGAATTAATGCTTCGGACTGCATTGGGAATATTCGTGAAAGTTTTATACATCGTAGTCAACGTGTTTGCTTTTCGGTACACGGCATTCTTGTTGAATGGGGATTATGCAGAATATGGTCATGGAAAAGATTTTCGTGGAATAAATGGAACAAAGGTTACTGTGGAAGGGGTGAGATATCCAGGTAATTGAGATTTCCTTTTAAACACTTTAATTAGCGATATGATTTCAGCTCCTTTATATAAAATAACTATATTTTGTATGTTTCTGCGCATAATGACACCGCAATAGAGACAGCCAACTTTACACGACCTAATAGCGGTGCTATGGGTGAACTCGCAGATTTACCCAAGGCTACCGTTATACGGTTATTATAATTTTAACAATTTTTTGACATAGGGGAATATATTCTTCCGTCCAGAGGATTGTGCGACGTCCCAACTATAGATGCTGTCATGCACCGATACGATGTAGGTAATGTATTTTGTCACGTTGAAGCTGTTACACTTTACCAACACATTCTTCATGTTCTGTGGCACTTGTTTATATTTGGAATAACAATTTCGGTTGTCGGCTTAGTAGCTCATATGGCGAATATATTTTTTGGTTATTGTTATTATGAAAGAAGACATGGCCACAACAGAGCGATAACATTCCGGGAATGTGAATATCTGATGCTGATTAAGGAAAGAAACATGATTTTGTATAATGATGTCATTCGGCAGTTAAAAAATGAAAGTTATGGCAGTCGAAATACAGAGAGCATTGGCCTAGTTGAACAATAAGATTTCTAACGAAAGGATAATTTGCGAATGTCCGAAAAAACTTAATCGATTAATAAGAGTCTCATATAAAACATAAAAGCGATAAAACAAGTGGTAATATTTGAACAGTTGTAATCATCTTGCGTGCATTTTAACGCTTGCGTTAACCCTATCGACCTATGGCTTTTTGGTTTGTCAAGTACATGGGGGAGGGAGACCTTAAAATTTTCAAATGGTTAAAGCTCGGCTGGCCAGGGTAAAAATATTGCTGACACCATCAATTTTTCTACACGATTTTTTATGAGATCACGTTTTCTTATGATTTACTATCATAGTCAGCTTCACATGAAAGTGAACAACGTTATTCTTGTGCGAAAAAAAATAATTCCGGAAATAAAAATATGCGGAATGTTGCTAAACTTATGTGGTCACATCAAATAGAACAGGAATTCGTAAAAATAAATAGTTGACTTTTAAATGCAGATTCTTTCCCATGAGTACATCGTTCACGCGAAAATTTTATGATTTGATTGATAAAAAGAGACTGAAGTTAAAATAAAACAGAAATGGCCTACAAAATTATTTCTTTAAAAGGACTCATAAATTGCGTACGGGATTTTGCTTAAGGAAATTAGACTGAAAACAGCAATCTTTCTGACTTCGACAAGAAACCTGTTTACACCAAAAAATGTCATTCTAATTGCATGCAAATAACATGCGAATTGCCAGAAAAATAACGTTATTCTCATTGGTGTGAACCTGGCTTAATTGATTACGAGATTGCTTCGGATTTTGTTTGCTTTCGTACATAACTACTACTTAAAATATTACCTTTCGGACAATGAAAGAATTCACAAGTTTTTATTGTTAGTTTGTTATTTTTACTATTTAATGTTTTTATTTAATGAATCACGGCGCCGGTGTAGGGCCGCGCTCCATCTTTTTGCTACATAATGAATTTTATTTGTTGTTTTTTGCTTTTATCGTTCTCATTTGTGATATAATTTGTGATATAATTTATTTAACACTTTTCGACCTAGGTTTTCTTCAACATAGTTTGATCGGTAACTTGTGATAAGCTTTGCATAGCTGTAGTACATTAAGAAAAGGAAGAAAGATGTTGTAATAAATTTCTGCTTACGTCAGCACTCTCCTTAGATTTGTTTGAAACACTAATGTACGCTTAACATCCCGGTTGTTTAGTTTTAAAACGAATTATATCATTCTGTTAGAAGTCTCGGTTTGCCGAAAAAAAGTTACTTAACATGTCTTCCAATGTTTATGATTCGCAATTCATCCTAGCAGACAGGCAAGGTTGCACGAAATACCAATATGTATGATAGTCAAAATTTTACTGGGTGAGATTTTTTGCCTAAGTTTTAGCGTGTATTGTTTTTCTAGTGCCAAACGATCTCAAACATTTTTCTATTAATGAATGATAAAAACAAACAAACATTGAAAAATCAACATTTCATTGGTGAATGTTTGAAAACTAGAATATAGCTTCAACTGTGAGCTAGCTATATGTTATGAGACGCTAAATCTCCCATTAACCCTATTCGGTCCGGGGTTTTTCGAACATACTATGACCGGGGGGGGGCGGATTCCGCCCCCCCTCAATAACTTTTCATAGGGTTGTTCAAATTGAATCAAACTTGGCACACTTATAGTACGTCATAAAAGGAACAAAATGGCGCCAAAAAAATTTGCTTGCGTCAGCACATTTTCTGTGACGTCATCAAAAGCTTAAAAATTGTTAAAAATGCCACTATCTGCTTAAAATACAATTACTTTTGTTCTAGAGCGAATTTTTACATTCTGTTTGAAGTTTCTGAAAGCTAAACAAAAGTTATTTAACATATCTTCCGGTTTTTACATGGATCGGATGAAAAATTGCCAAAAATTGCCCGAAAATCCGTTTTTTTTCGATTTTCGGGTAAAATCCGACAAAATCGGGAAATCGGATTAGTCACGTGTTCAAATTATTCCAAATGATTTTTCTTGATGAAACAAAGTTGTGTTGCAAGTTTCAAGTTCTAAGGATAATCCTAACAGGAGTTATTATATTTTCCCCATTATAAGGATTTCATAGAGATTTTTAGGGGTAGTTTCGAGTAATGGCCAATATCAAAGCCTCTGAAAGGTATGGGACCTAAAAAATTAGCATGCAGGTGTCTAATAGATAAATGTTGAAACTCAGTAAGTATCATAGCCATATAACAAAGCACTCAGGAGTTATTAAAAAAAAACCGTCAGGGGGGGCGGAATCCGCCCCCCCCGGACCGAATAGGGTTAATTCACTAGAATATCGTGTCTAAATGAAAACAGTCTAAGAATAATTAGAAGATGCAAAGAAAATTTGAACTAAGCTTTAGTCGGAATTTTGTCTCTTTTAACGAGCTATTCTTTCTTATTGAGGACCAAGTGACCAATTTGAATAGCGCTTTAGTTTGGACGTGTTGAATTTTAAAATATTTCCGCGTAGCCACAAGCATGGTTGGGCGCCTTTATTTAGTATATTCCTTTTTGTATATTTCAGTCTTGAAAGTATGTTTACTTTATGTTGCTGTAACATAAAATTTTAGGCAAATATTTAATCATGTCACCGAAACTTTGTTTTTAAAGGACTTTGTGTTTCGCTTTTTTTTTCTTTAGATAAAACATTTCAACCGATGTATATTGTCTCCTTTTGTGGAATACACGAATCTTGTGCCCAGGGCCTTGTGGCCCCTGAGCCGTTATAACACATTGGCTTTTTCACTGCCACGAAATTCATTACAAAACCAAAATGTCACGAGAAATTTTTCCAAATTTTTACAAAAGTTTGTGGTTTTTTTCACACATGTGCAATTTATATCAGGCAGGAAAAAAAGACCATAAGGGACAAACGGCTATATTAACTAACTAATTCGGTGACGTTAGGGTTGCTGGTGTGCAAAACACACACATTTTAACTCTATAGAATTTTTTAGTTTGGCTAACCGCTGTACAAAAGCCGAACTACAATTGGCCATCAGAACTTTTCGTTTTTTAAGAAATATATGTTTCTTTGGGAACATAGTTTGTGGGTATAAAAATACAACAAATAGGCACTGGAATTAATCTTGCGAAATTGTGACACCATCTTTGATAGCGGAATAGTTTAAGAATTTCTTTACTAAAGTAGAGTTAACCTTGCGTTCAAAAATAGGTCACAGTGCAGAATCCTTCAAATTGTGTTTGACATATCAGAGTAATGAAATAGAGAAAAAAGAGCTAAGTTAAGATGAACAAGAAGACTTGTCGGATTGAGCACACAATCCAATCTTTTCTCGGCTAGGAGGACCTCCTCAAAAAGGTGGAGCACCAAAATGTAAATTGTTAGCACTCTGGGTTTCTATGGCTAATAGATCAACCAAAATATGGTCTTGAAAATCTGTTGATGCAAGAAAAAGAACTTGTACAGGAATATGAAATATACTTCATAAGATAAACAATTGTTAGTACACTATAATAAATACAACATTAGTTATATTAAAAATAAATGAGCAACAAAAACTTCTGTTTATTCCTTGCATTCTTGCATTGGGCATTATAGCCTAAATTTAGGCTATAATGCCCAATGCAAGAATGCATGGTGAAAGGGTATATATTATAAAATAATCAAATAGCTTATAAAACGATGGAAGTTAACTTCTAAATTTATAATTCTAAAGGTCACACCCGTTCAACATCACTGTATAAGAACTACTCAAGCATTATTTTAATGGATTTATAAGTATATCAGAAAATATAAACAACTGATCACCAGATTATTAAAGTCCAAAAAAGAAATCTACAGTCATATTGGCGCAACTTGCATTTCAAAACAAGAGAATAGTTAAAATCAATTTCAGTGTTATAATAAAAAAAATAATTTATAAGTAAGAAATTTAAGCTACACGATCCTGCATTTACAAAAAAAATTTTCCTAGTCGGATTGTCACGTGGTACAAATTTCGGTTGAGAGAAAACACAGACGTTTCACGGTCAAACTCTCACAAAAGAAGCTTTGATTAAACAAGAATTACAAGTATCGGAATTAAAGTAAAGCTAAACTAGCAAGAACTCGCCGAAAACTACACAATATGACAGGTTCGAAGTTAGAAAATAAAGAATCTGTGAAGAATTTAGCCCCTATTTTGAAGAGGTGAACGTGTAAACACCGTGTTTTCTCTCAAATCATATTAGCTACCCTGAAAAATACACACTTGTAAATGGTTTAAAAAGTATCACTTGACAAGAGCAAAAAAGCAGATGCAAACCAAAACTTGTTTATATATACAATGTAAAAATATGGCTATATATGGTGTTACTTCAACTTCACATCGTATTTCCAAATGTATTAAGAGACAATCAATATACGTGGCAACATTTTCCTTCCTGAAAATAAACAAACGACCCGCTGAAGGATTACGTAATTTTTTTATGTTAAAATCCAGTGAAATACACATCCCGCATTAATATCAAAGGGATGCCGGAACAATAGCAATTTGAATAGAATTTTAATGCACACTAAGATGAGTTCAATCTGTGTCCCTATTTCTACCTCTATGATTAAAACAAGGTTTTGTAAACATTCTGGATACAGGGAATGTAATACTCTTTATTCAACATATAACAGATTTAATTGTGGAAACCAAAAAACACAAACTTGACTAGAAGCTCTAAAGCAGCTAGCTATTTAATAAACTCTTAGGAAAAAATATTGGGGTCTGCAAAAATAATTTCATAATGTTTGCCATGTAACAACAGCGACAGGAATGTCGAAGGAGGATCTGTGACTTTATTGTAATGTTGCCCACACACACCTATTTGATATCCAGTAAGGAAACTGCTAACTAAGTAGGTGCTACTAATTAGGCAATTCTCTAATTTAAGAGTGGCAAAGCAATTTTTAGGTTAAATATACCGTTTTTTTAAGATCACAGTTTATCCCCTTTAAATTGACAAGCATTAAATATATGATTTTGCCTTCCTAAATATATAAGGCTATGCTCTGTATTAGCTATGTACACGATTTAGAAAAGGCATGGGAGAGATTTGTTCTTTTTCACTTATTAAAGCGATTTTCTGTAGTAGGTGATTCGAGCCACGTACGCTTTAAAAATAGTGAAAAACAAATGATGTAATTTACCAAAATAGGATTCCATGATTTTAGATTTGTTAATTTAATTAGGCATTCGTCATTAAAATTAGGCTAGATCATTCTGCTAATACACCCAATCATAGTGCCGTGTTCATCCTGGGCGCGCATCATATAACATTACGTAATGCCATCCCACAAAAGATGCGTCCGCAGAAATGGAGGCAACGAAAACATTAGTGCAGAAAAAAACAAGGCTAGCAAAGCGAAAAAAAGAAAAAGATCAACTAAAAGCTGTGTTATAGGTGCATGAACAGCCAATACCCCTTGGAAAAGTGAAGATTGAATGTTCAGTTGACGAGTGTTTATATCATCATTCGTGCTCGTGCAAAGTAGCGTTCGTTAGGGAAACATGTTATAGTTCAAATTACAAAGTTAAAAGATCGCTTTCTCAAAGCATAGATTAAATGTCTACTTTGCGTAATCCGTTTCTGAAAATTACTTCGCTAAACGAGCATAAAAGTGACAACAAAGATTGCGCATAGATGCTGTGCTTGGAGCAGTACGCGAAAGAAGTCAAGCTTTGAATGGATGTCTTATAAGTATGAATGTTAAAATAAAATTGTGCAAGTACAGCATGGTTAAAACACATTGTGAATAAATGTTGAAACCTGAATTTCCCCCACGTTTTTATTGTGAATTTTGTTTGTTTCGAACGTTTTCCTCCGTGTTCGCTTGGTTTGTTTACATTTTTACCTCCATTTTTGCGAGGGCATCAGGCAATACGTAATCACCTAGATGCTCACGCAAGTAAATATTGGGATTGTAATTCCATGTATTAGGAGTAGTACATCTAATTAGCAGTGTTCGTTTAAAATTAGTAAAATTAGTTTGCTCCTCTAACTGATATCAGTGAGTTCAACCAACCAGACGCTCTGCATGTGTTTTCTGTTTTTGTACTGATTGTTTTTATTTTGCATTAGCTTTTACAATATAGCTAGCTATAGTTGGTTAACTCAGAAAGTCACCAACATCTAGCTAGAAGGCTAGTGGATATAGTTCACAAACACCAGCTAGCTAGCTACTAATTAGAAAATACAAAAACATTTCACTCGTTTAACAAAATATATATCAACAATATTTATTTGCTAACTAGCTCTGCAGAGAAATATAAGTAGAGTATATTCTCACCTGTCTTGTTTTTTCAACTTTCTTCAAGTTTTTTTGTCCATTTGGAATAGAACCTGGCCTCGGTAAACGATGCATAACCAGTCAATGCAAATAAAAAAGTTTCGGGGAAGTTAGTTTTGGCGTATAAAAACTTAGCCTAAACTTCAGGTATGAACGCATCAGAGCTGGCTGCGCGTAAAAGATTGACCAATATGTTCATTTTTTATCCGGAGACGAAAAAAGGCTAAACCAAACACATATTCCTGGGAATTGTGTGAATTAGAGGCAGTATTCCACTTCCTGCAAATCAACAAAAGTCCTGGTTTTGATCAAATCAGCAATAATGTGATCTTGGAGGATGATTTGATAAAGGGCTGTTTCAATGAACCGAAATCACCACAACTGCGTATACTTAAATAATCCCTAGTTACAGACATTGTTCCTAAAAAGTTAAAAATAAACTAGAGTTGTCCTAGTCTTTCAAGCAGGAGATGTATTGTATTATATTTTATTACCCTGGTAAAAGGGCGGCATCAATATTTCTGAAAATCGCGCAATGTGATTGGTTAGAACTAACGTCATAGCGGGAAATATTCCACGGTATTGCCCGCGACCATAGCAACTGTGTTTAAAGTTTAAATATGGTAGCATTAAATGTAAGTAAACACGGAAAAAAAGTAAACAAAACGCAAAAAATAAGTGAAACTTACTTTTATATTTTTAAGAATTCTATGTTGCAGCTACAATAAAAACCTGTGATGTTTACACGATATACGATTTTAGAAAAAAAAACATATTTTTAGTTCGAATGTACGTTCCATATCGGAATAGTTTCTATAAAGGCATGGTTTCTACGTCCTGCTTATAATGTTATATTTTTTGTCGTAAAATGCAGTACCTGAATAATAATCCATATAATAACTGTTTATTTCAGGCAATACCTTCGAATACTGACCTCTGTCATGTATACTTTGACGCCGGTCAATATTCTCCGGTATTGCCCTCATAAACAGTTATTATAGGGTTAATATTATATTATATTATATTATATTATATTATATTATATTATATTATATTATATTATATTATATTATATTATATTATATTATATTATAATATAATATAATATTACAATTATTGAATATGTAATAATACATATTCAATACTCCCCTGCTTCTCGAAAATTTTAGAGAAAATCATGCAAACAGATTTTTTCTTTCTTAAACAATAATAATGTTTGTATAATAAGCAGTTATTCAGTTAAGTCGAGATAAAATGCTAACTTTACGTTAATAACATGTGGAGTACCTCAGTGGTCAATTATAGGAGCACTGTTTTTTCTGATTTATATCAGTGATATATTTGCTGATGATACAATTTTTTTTTACTCATTAAGATGTAAAGTCATTTTTGAAACTACTAACACTGACTTGACTAATTAGCTGATATTGGTTTAAAACAAATAAATAATCTCTCAACACTTGAGACTATGGAACGCCAAGGCTGCCTTATTCGATGATTTCATTCGGTCATAAAACACTATTTGTCGCTAATTGTATTCGATTTTGTTAAAATTCATTCGATTTTGTAAAAATTCATTCGATTATGCGCTAAATTCATTCGATTATGCGCTAAGTTCATTCGATTATGCGCTGAATTCATTCGATTATGCGATGAATTCATTCGATTATGCGATGAATTCATTCGATTATGCGATGAATTCATTCGATTATGCGCTGTTTGCATGTGATAAATTATTCGATGCGCTGAATTCATGCGCTAAATTATTCGATGCGCTGTTTGCATGCGCTAAATTATTCGATGCGCTGTTTGCATGCGCTAAATTATTCGATGCGCTGTTTGCATGCGCTAAATTATTCGATGCGCTGAATTCATGCGCTAAATTATTCGATGCGCTGTTTGCATGCGATAAATTATTCGATGCGCTGAATTCATGCGCTAAATTATTCGATGCGCTGTTTGCATGCGATAAATTATTCGATAGTTTTGGCGCCTCAATCAAAACTCAAGGATTACAAAATTAATATGGCTGACGAAAGAACACGAGCTATATTAAAGAAACTTGGATTGAAACACCTTATTTTGAAGTTTAGTGAAGAAAATATAACCGCTGATTTGATACCAAAGCTTTCTCTAAAGCATTTCGAAAGCTTAGGTGTAACAGATAATGGAGTTATAATGAACTTGAGGGTAAAATTTTGCAGCTTTGGTGGAATTAAACCACAAAAGTTAAAGTGGGAAAATGGAGGAGCTCCAAAATTCCTAATACCTGAAGAAGTCCTACAAAACCTACTCAATGACGGCTGTCTTATTTCGGAGATCAGCAATATCTTATGCGTTTCAGAAAGAACAATTTATAGAAGAATGGAAGAGTATGGGCTTAAAAAGCATAACTTTACAGAAATGTCTAATGAAGAGTGTGATTCAATTCTGAGCACTGTGACTCAAGAGTTTCCTAATTGTGGCGAAGTTATGTTACGAGAACTGTTAAGGGAACGTGGGATACGAATTCAAAGGCAAGTGCTAAGAGAAAGTTTGCAGAGAATTGATAAAGATGGTATTCAGTTTAGAAGCAAAAGGAGGCTGCACCGTCGAATCTATAACGTGCAAGGGCCAAACCACTTGTGGCATATAGACACAAACCACAAATTGGTGCGCTGGTATTTTATAACTACTGGGATCGTTGATGGGTTTAGCCGGTTACCTGTCGGTTTATTTTGCACCGATAACAATAAATCGGACACTATTCTTCAATGTTTTCAATTCGCAGTCGGCGAATATGGTCTTCCAAGCAGATTGAGGTGTGACAAAGGGAAGGAAAATGTTCTCGTAGCAGATTACATGCTAGAAAAGCGTGGAACTGACAGGCGAAGTGTGATAGCAGGTAAAAGTACACACAACCAAAGAGTGGAAAGACTTTGGAGAGACATTTTTAGTGGAGTGTTGTCTTATTTCTATAACCTGTTTTACTTTATGGAAGACAAAGGTATTTTAGATGCGACAAATGGATTGCATTTGTCTGCATTGCATTATATATATATGCCCCTAATTGTTGCTAAGCTTGAATGGTGGAGACAAGCATGGTCTACTCACCGATTGAGAACAGTCAACTCTTCTCCCATCAGATTGTGGGTTTCTGGACAGATGACCAATCCTGTGGGTATTGCCCCTCATGAGGTTGATCAACTTTATGGAGTAGAAGGCTATTTATCCACTGAAGAGGAAGAACCTGAGGAGAATGAGAGACCAATCTTTGTTTTTCATCAGCAGATAAGTCAAAATTGTTTTCAAGAGCTTTCAGAAACTATAACGGATGATTCTAAACATGAGAACAGTGGAATTAACAGCTATTTACGGGCTCTGGATATAATAGAAAAATATATCCAAGAATAATAATCTGACATTGAAAGTTGTGAATTTTGGTGTATTTTGATTGATTTATTTTTTATGAGTAATTTTTTGGATACATTCTCACTTCGCTTAATGTGAACTGGAAAATTAACTCATCAAAATTAAGTTATGAACTGAGAACCAAGTTCAGAATTTGTTTTGTTTTGAGGGCTCAGAAAGTTGTCTATGTTACATATATATAATCCATGTAAATAGTATATATATATATATTATTTTCTTCTTTACTTTTCTTCTTGTTGAAGAACTATATTAACTGGATTTGAATTGTTTTTTTGTTATTAACATGGTGTATATATATAAGAGCCTTTATATATGTTGTAAGTTTTATGTTCAAACAAATTCTTCCTGTGGCACCCTGTATCTTAAAGTAATTTGATTGCATCTTAAATGATTGAAAAGTTCTTTTTAAAATGCATAAAGCTATATTTCTTTAACAAAAAATATTATTATTTAAATTACAGATTTCTATGGGGATACTATCATATAATACTGTCTTTCTTCTTTAGCAACAACTAATAGTATACATGGCTTCTATCGAAAATATTCTTACTGACATAGGTTTATTAAACCTTCTCCCCCGATTTAATGAAGAAAAGGTGGATATCAATATTGTTATGGCTGCTACGGATGAGGATCTGAAACGTCTGGGAGTGCAAAGGTTGGGTGACAGGATCCGTCTTAAGGACATGTGTCGTCAAAAAAATTCTAATAGTAGGGAAGGCCCGTCCAGTAGAATCAGAGAAGAGAGAAGAACACTATTCGCGCCATATGCAAGACAGACAAATGGAAACTGCAGCAGAAGCAGCAGCAGTAGTAAACCAAATGGTAGATCAAAAAAAGCAAAGAAAAGAACTTGGACAGGCCAGTTTGTCTGCTTAGCTGACAGAACAAGAACAAAATTACCAACACCTTCAGAAAAGCAAGTGCTACATAATGCTGGCCTTGGTTTAAAAAAGATTTCTTTTGATATTGATGATGATGAGACTGACGTTTACACCAAATTAATGGCAGATGCACAAAACAAAGAGAATGGAGAAACTGAAGGTTTTCCAACTTTAAAACATTGTGGCGGGTTTGAGTTATTAAAATGTATCCCAAATTGCAGGATCCTTGAACCTTTGAATTGCAAACTAAATTCCATATCTTTGAAAGCTACCATAGGACAAGGAAAGATTTATATACGTCCAATTCAAAAGTAAATACATAAGGAAAAGATCTGTTGAGCATTGTATTTACATCTACACTCAATGAGTTTATTTATCATTATAATTAGTTATCATTGCTTTCAGATTGTGGAAGCCTTTCCTATCATGCTACACCTTTTCCGACCCAATCCTAATGCTACTTTCACTTTTAAAAAACTGGTCAACTTGCTTCAGCCAAAATGGGCAGCTGAAGGGTCAAACGAACATTACAGGCAGAAAAAGCTTTATCCGTCATTAATGAAATATTTGAGGCAAGCACATGGTAAGTGTCAAATTTAAATTTCCACGCGCTCGCTCCGCTTTTCTATAAACTAAATAGCCAAACATTTTTTATTTTGTATGAGCAGAGTTTCACAAAGGAAGCTGGCTTCTGCTACCTTAAGGGAAGAAATTATGTGCGGAAGAAATATCTATATATAAACTTTCTATTTTTGTTACTGTTTAGGTGGAAAACGTTCGGGTGTTTCGCTTCCCGATGTACTAAGGTTTGTCACTGGAAGTGAAGAAGAGCCTTTGTTAGGATTTGCACTGGCCCCTTCGATAAAATTTGTTCCGGTGATGGAAGAAGGTCGATTTCTTCCGACAAGTAACACTTGCATTA
This sequence comes from Hydractinia symbiolongicarpus, assembly GCF_029227915.1. Taxonomy (NCBI): domain Eukaryota; kingdom Metazoa; phylum Cnidaria; class Hydrozoa; order Anthoathecata; family Hydractiniidae; genus Hydractinia; species Hydractinia symbiolongicarpus. Next base: position 8,224,083 of record NC_079882.1, on the reverse strand, counting down.
ATCAATTGCAATTACCAATGGAAAGTAATGCTATTTCCCTTCCAGACGAAAACGCTCTGTTCGGTTTATATGACTTAGCCTTTTCTAGTCGATTTTTTGGACAAATTTAAAAGTCGTCGACAGTTTTATTATTTATGCCTATTAGGAACTTAACTCTTGTGATTAAATGCAAACATTTATGCTTTCTTTCGTTACCTTTTCACTGATTCAAAACTTATTTTATAATTGGTAGTTGTTTACTTGTAAACTTCGTTTTGTTTACGGTGTCCCTTTCCAAAGGGACACTTAATTTTTGTTTTATTCAGAGAGAATATTTTTTATATTTTAGCTCTTATCGTTTGTATTCATTTTCTTATATTATAGGAGAATAAATGTTCCGTAGTTTCTTCAGAAATTTTCGATGTACTTTGCAAGATTAGACTGACGCTTAATCGTAACACTATGGTAAAGTGTTCCCGCGAAATTGTTAATTTTCTAAGAAATTCAGAGGTTACCATTTTTTAATTTTAATTTTGATTGAGGCGCCAAAACTATCGAATAATTTTGTATTTTGTGAAATTTTTGTGAAATTATTTTATGACATTTTATACTGCAAAGTTACCTTTATGGTTGTTAGGATATCAACTTATTTTTTTAATGAACGGGATCGTTTTATTGCTGAGCAAATGTAGGATCATATGACTGAAAATAGTCTAAAAAAGTTGATTTTTTAGCTACATAGCTATAGCTAACTAGTTAGCTAGCTGACAGGTAAAAGTTCTAAACGATAGCAGGAAAAAACAAACGTAGCACACCCACAAAAATATTTTCTTTTTATAAGCCAATATAATATGATTTGTTTCTGTGACCAAGGGTAGTAGTTATTTGTGGTATTCCAAAAACTTTTATGGGGTCATACTGAAGTTATAAAATAACTTTTTCTCAGTTTTGATAAAATATCAACATGGTTGAACAAATGAGGAGCTTAAACGATTTCTTTTTAAAAAAGAATGTTGTAGTAATAAAGTTTTCATATTGATCAGCCTTCCTAATTTAATTTATTTCCCCTCGGCAAAAAATGACAGACGTGAACTGACCTGTTTCCCGAAAAAAACATTTTCAGCCAAAAAGTTGTTACACGATTCTAGCAGTTAGTCGTTTGAAGATCATTCAATATCTGATTATGATAAGGATTTTGTTGATAGTGAATTTTTCAATTCACCTATTTAGATGAAATGGAATTATGATAGCTCAGATTCTGATACACCTGTGTTAAGCGATAATTCTCAAATTTTTCACAGAATGATTTACAAGTAACCCTAACAGCTTGGGCTATTAAAAATCGTTGTACACAAGTGTGTGTTACAGAATTACATGATATTCTTTGACTAAATGGTCATTCTGAATTACCTAAGGACCCACGTACATTGTTAAAACGTCCTAGTATAGGAATGTTACGGTTGCTCAAACGTGTGGTAGACAATACGTATATATTGGCATTAAGAAGGGAATTAGACTCATTTTGAAAGATTTTCTACAGGAAAGTTATTCCTCCCAGATGGTTGACCTGCTAGTCAATAAAGATGGTGTGCCACGATACAAATCATCTAATACTCAATTGTGGCCTATTTTAGGTTAATGGTACCATACCTTTTATCATATCGATTTTTTGTGAAGAGAGTAAGCTTAGTGATTGTTCTGAATTCCTTCAAGATTTCTTGGAAGAATATGAACGTTTAGAGACACATGGGTTACAAATGGGGGAGGAAACTGTGTATGTTAAAATTAAAGTTTTACATATTATGCTCCTGCAAGGCAATTCATGAAGGGAGTGAAGAGTCATAGCGGATTCTATAGTTGTGAAAGATGTTTAGTATGAAATGCACCAGTTGTATTGATTCAAGTGTTGATTGCATAAATGATTATATGCATTTGGTTTGTTTGGGTGTTATGAAACGAATACTAATGTTCCTTAAGGAAGGTCGTAGAATCTGTAGATTGTCTTCTGGTCATCTCTGTCAGATTTCTACAAAATCGATCAATTTGAGAGGGATGTTGCCAACGACTTTGCAAGGCAACCGAGAGGACTATTGGAATTGAAAAGATGGAAAGCTACTGAGTATAGGCAATTCCTTCTTTATACAGGACCAATCGTTTTAAAGGGTATACTTACGGATGAAAACTATATTCATTTTATTAGTCTTTCTATTGCTATGCAAATTTGGTTCACTCCATTAAGAAAATGCGTAACAACTATCTGGACTATGCCAAAGACTTGATGATTTCCTTTGTAATAAATGATTCCAAATATTATGGTTCTACTTTTACAACCTGCAACGTGCACAATTTAATTCACCTTCAATGATGTACAACATTTTGGTTTGTCCTCAGATGAAAGTTCGTGTTTTCCTTTCGAAAATCATTTTCAGGTTTTGAAAAAGTATGTCAGGAATTCACGGAATCCCCTAAGTCAATTAGTAAAGCGTGGTCAAGAACTTGACACAAATACCTCAACTAGTAATGGTTAGAAATCGATCATAAGCAAAATTGGTATCAATGACAAAAATAGTTGGTTCTTACTGAATGACAATAAGTATGTATAACCGATAAAATGGAGGATGATCACTATCAATGTAACGTTGCCCCATCACGGTATTTAAAGTCATATTTTAATCGACCAGTTGAGTCACAAGTTTTTGATAAATGTGTAATTCAAAAGTCAAATGTTCCTTGGAAGCGAAAGGTTGCTAATGTGCATGATACTAAGCGTAAAGTTGTTTGCATCCTAACTGGTCACAATTTTGTTTGTTAAACAAATAACATGTAAAAGAATATTTTAATGTATATTGTTTGACTAAGAATTATTTTATTACTAAAAGCTTTCGTCTTTTTCAAAAAAAACATGTTGTTACAACGTTACTTTAAACGTCTTTAAAACTTCTTCGAACGTCATATACGCAACGTTGTTATGACGTGATCCTGCGGTCAGCGAAGAAAGCACTAGCAAACATCGTCGCCGCGACGTTGTTCAAACGTTACTGCAACGTTACTTTAAAGTTATTCTGACGTCGTTCAAACGTCAAAACGCAACGTTGTTATGACGTTGTCGTGCACCAACTTTGCGATTTTCATTCGCAACGTTTATGTTAAGTCGGTGCAACGTCACAGGGCGACGTTGTTACAAAGTTGCCGTGCTTACTGGATAGGCACTGAGGTGACGCTGAAAAAACGTTCGAGTTCTTTTAGAGAAATATTTTCAACTGTGAGCACATCCTCAAAAATATACACGCCTAAAATCTAAAACAAAAAAAATTGGCAAGCCATTAAATTGCCGTAAATAACAATAAAAACATAAAGACCTATTGTTTTATATACACTGCCCTCGACATAATATTTTTGTTTACATTTTTATTGTTATTTCTAATTGACAGCTCTTTTAATTATTTAAATAATTGTTTTACCTATAATTTCACCAAGAGAATCGTGAATGAATTTCTTTGCTTACTGCGATCCTTTCATTTTTTACCACCAGAAAGGGAAAGGGGAGTGGGAAGAAACCAGAAGAAAATAAATTAGGAGAAAATAAAATAAAAAGAGCTATTGTTTTTAACAAAAACATTTTATATCAATGACATATGACAGCTAGGTTTGTAAAATAAACAATAACATAATCGCTTTTTAATCACTGGATAGCTTGTTTAGCTCACAGAAAAACTTTTAACGAGACACAACAACATACAAAAAATGGCGCTTCTCAGTACAGTTAAAAAGTCAAACATCGACAGCTTGTTTGATCGGTACAGTCGCGTGTTTATGACTCTTGTGTTGACATTAAGTGGTTTAATTATGATTGTTGAGTTTTATGCACATGGCATGTCGTGTATGATTAGAGGCGAGGACTCAACCACCCAGCTTTATATCCATAACTGGTGCTGGTCAAATGGGTTGTTCATCTATAAGGAACTTGTTCAATTTCCAAACAGCAGCTTTTATCATGGATTACCTGAGAATCTAGAAGAAACAGGAATGATTGAAAATACGACAAGTACCTGTACTTTTGATGCAAGGTACTCTACGAAGGAACTCGCAGGATGTAAAGCCATGACTCGGGAGTACTTTAGACAATACCAGTGGCTTCCGTTCTACTTCATCTTCTTGGCATTTTTGTATTACGCGCCATACTCAATGTTTAAGTTCGTAAATACAGATTTGCTTAGCTTACGAACCAATGTGGAGAAGCGTGTTGGGAAACAAATTATAGATGCATATTTTAATCATGACGTTAATCCGATAATTGAATTATGGCTTCGGACTGCATTGGGAATATTCGTGAAAGTTTTATACATCGTAGTCAACGTGTTTGCTTTTCGGTACACGGCATCTTTGTTGAATGGGGATTACGCAAAATATGGTCATGGAAAAGATGTTCGTGAGATAAATGGAACAAAGGTTACTGTGGAAGGGGTGAGATATCCAGGTAATTGAGATTTCCTTTTAAACACTTTGATTTGGAGATGAGGTTTCAGCTCCTTTATATAAAATAACCAAGTAACTTTATAGCGGTGTTACGAATGAATTCGTAGATTTCCTCAAGGCTATCGACTAGTTCTATTATATTTTTCACAATTTTCTGATTTAGGGGAATATATTCTTCCGTCCAGAGGATTGTGCGACGTCCCAACTATAAGTACCATCCTACGTCGATACGATGTAGGTAATGTACTTTGTCACGTTGAAGCTGTTACACTTTACCAACACATTCTTCATGTTCTGTGGCACTTGTTTATATTTGGAATAACAATTTCGGTTGTCGGTTTAGTAGCTCATATAGTGAATATGTTTTTCGGTTATTGTTATTATGAGAGAAGGCGTGGCCACAACAGAGCGATAACCTTCCGCGAATGTGAATATCTGATGTTGATCAAGGAAAGAAATATGATATTGTATAATGATGTCATTCGGCAGTTAAAAGGTGAAAGTTATGGCAGTCGAAACACAGAGAGCATTGGCCTAGTTGAACAATAAGATTTCTAAAGGAGGGATAATTCTCAAATATCCAAAAAAACTGAAGCGATTAATAAAAGTTTCATACAAAACATAAAAACGATAAAACAACTTATAATGTTTGAACAGTTCTAACCGTCTTGCGTGTATTGTAAAGTTTGCTTTAGTACTATCAACCCTTGTTTTTTTGGTTTATAAAGTACCTGGGGGAGGAAGGGCTCTAATTTTCGAATGATTTAGGCTGCAATGGCCAAGGTAAAAATATTGCTGACACCATTAATTTTTCTACACATTACAATTTTTTATGAGATCACGTTTTCTTATGACTCACTATTATAGCCAGCTTCACATAAAAGTGAACAATGTTATTCTTGTGCGAAAAAAAATAATTCCGGAAATAAAAATATGCGGAATATAGCTAAACTTATGTGCTGACATAAAAAAGTATGAATTTATATGAATAAATAGTTGACCTTTCACTGCAGATTCTTTCCCATGATTATTTTATGATCCAATTGATGAAAAGAAGACCGAAGTTAGAATAAAACTAGAAATGGCCTACAAAATTATTTCTTTAAAGAGACCCAAAGAGTGCGTACGACTTTTTGCTTAAGGAAATAAGGCTGAAAAGAGCGATCTTTGTGACTTCTTTGAAAAAAGTTTCCTTTTCCAAAATTGTTATTTTTGCCTCACAACAATTCACAACAATTTTTTTCTAGTTAAAACTTTGTACAACAAAACATTTAGATAGTAATCAAGAAAGATCACGCGGTTTTACTTCGATGTTAGCAATTCGCATATTCTTCGCATTAAAATATATCAAAAAGTTTTGATATTAATGCGCATGCCATTTCTTATGTTAGGAATACCATGCGTAGAATATAAACATATAATAAAACAAATAAGAAAACTGTTTACACCAAAAAATATAATTCTTATATTCGAATAACATGGCTTCATTGATTATGAGATTGATTCAAATTTTGTTTGCTTTTGTACATAACTACTATTCAAAATATAATTTTTCGGACAATGAAAGAAGTCACGAGCTTTAGCATTATATTGAACTTCTGTAGTGTGCAATGTTATCGTTAGTTTGTTGTTTTTACTATTTGATGTCTTTTTTTGGTAAATCGACGACGGTGGAGGGCCGCCCTCCATCTTTTTACTACATAATGATTTTTATTCGTTGTTTTTTGCTTTTATCGTTATTATTTGTAACAATTTCTTAAAAAAGATGTAATATTTGTTAAACTCTATTCGACCCAGGGTTTCTTAAACATAGTCTGACCGGTAATTTGTGATAAACTTTGCAAAGTTGTTGTACGTCATAAAAAGAACAAAGACGTAGTTATCAATTTCTGGTGACGTCAGCACTTTTCTGAGATTTGTTCAAAATACCAATGTACGGTTAACATCCCGTTAGTTTAGTTTTAAATTTTATCATTGTGTTAGAAGTCTCTGTTAGCCGAATAAGATTTACTTAACATGTCTTCCAATGCTTACATGATAAACAACGCCCGAAATGTGGTTATTCCGATTTTAAAAATCAGGAAAACAATCCATTTAATGTTTGCTAAGGCGGAACCAATAGAAGTTGAAGAAAATAAAGAGGAAAAAGACGCATAAGTGGTGTTCCTACAATACCGTGGAAAAACGTTAAATGGTCTACCAAACAATTCAATAATCTCACAATTGATGCAGAACGGCGTGTAATAATCGGATCATTTATGGTGGCAGTAATCCTTTTTTAGCTGTCTAAATAGCTTAATTATTTACACTGTGTTTTATTTATAGCTTTTGTTTTACTATATCCTAAAATTATAAGTCTTAGTACATAATAAAATGATTTTACCGTAACATCAAAATTGCTGAGTCAGTAGAAACTTCTACTTAAAAGTGTGTCATAAACAAGAAAAAAATCGGCTTCTACGAGCTCCAACTTTTTATAATCCCGTTATTTTTCATTAGCTTCTGGTTTTAGCTAAATGGAGCTTGGGTTAACCCTGTTAAAACGATGTGCGGATTTTTTTTCTTCATTCATATTTTTTAAACAATAGCCTTTTTTTTAAAACTACAATCGTGGTCACAATATGTTGGGACAAGACAACGAATTTCGAAGTTCGCCACCACAAGTAATTGCGTAGGCTCATTATATATTAGATTCACACATCTCGAACTTGTCAAAGTTCACTTGTCAATGTTGAATGTGACTAGCAACTTTTCAACCCTCTCTGCCTGGCCTACTTGTGTGCAAAAGTGGCGACTTTGCAGCCTGTCGGCTGCAGGGTATTAATTGACTATTTGACTGTTTTCTCCATGTTTGGATAACGAGTAAAAAACAGCCTTAGTCTCAATATTTTTGTCCACGATTGTAGTCGTTAGCCCGTGGAAAAATCCACGGGTTCGCCCGTCGCAGCTAAGCTACCATTTTGCGTGACAGACAGACGGACGGACAGACGTATACGGGCATTATAATATAGATGAAAGATTCTTTGTTAGCATACCCCGCTGCATCGAACGCTGTTAAAAGAAAAATTATGGTTTCTCACTTTTTTTTTCGTAGCAAACTTCTGCATTATTCTCATCGTTTGTATTTAGCTCCACCTGCAGACTTCGCATTTATTTCAGTTTAACTATTGTAATTCTTCTTCTTAAGTACTCACGCTCTGGTCTTGTTTACCAGTTTAAGTGTGGTGGCTGCAACTCCACTAATTATGGCAAAAGTATTTGTCACTTTAAGGTCAGAATGTGAGAGCACCTAGGGATATCGCATCTTACCAATAAACCCCTTAACTGTCTTTATCACCCTTCTGCTGTTCCAGATCATAGATATGAATGTGATTATGCTCCGTCTTCTTGTAATTTTACTGTGTTACGCAGTGACAGTAATAATTTTAAATTAACCTTGAGAGGAGGATTTATCTCGGTTAACGAACAGGCACTCATTAACCGAGATAATCCTCCTGTCAACACAACCATTATGTCATTGACTTTAGAACTATTCTAACATAATTTTGTTTTTATTGTTAAAGGTTTATTTTTTTATAAAACCACCGAAAATTTGTGTAAAGGAGTTTGGCTTGTTGAAATCGCCTTATTTTTTATAGACAACCAACACATTAGAAATACAAAGAAATAACACAATTTTGAAGATGGGAAGAAGTTTTTAAAAAAACGTGATAGAAAAGTTTGGTTATATGTTATATACGTAATATATCAAATTGAATAACAATAATTCCAAGAAGAATTCATAGAAAATGCATATAAAACTTTATTGGAACAAACGTGTGTGTATTTTGCATTAACAAGTTCAAGGTTTTTACTTGCCAAAGAGTCTTTCAACGTGTTCTCCTTCTCTGTATTTGATTTTTATCCACAAAGTAATGTTTGAGTTCATTCTCCACCTCAGAGCTCTTTAAAATAAACATCCGAGGTTTTAATCTTAAAGAGCTCTGGGGGACAAGAATGGCTAATGTTCAAATGACAAGACATCAAAGACGTGGTATTTGCCCTTTTCGTCTTTTTTCTTCCTTTTTCTGTTCTTTGACAGCATTTTCAAGGAATTCCTTTCTTCGTTTAAATCGATCTGGGGGTACGCCATACTTATCCCAAACCCTCTCATTACTCATTATTTCAGTAAACTTCTTTAAATCGTTATCAACAATTGCCTTTTGTAGGAACTTCCTAGTTGACGGTTTGTAATCCCCACGATACAACATGTCGACAACTGTTCCTTTGATAGCTGGATTCAATTTATTCCAATCTGCTTTTCCATAAGCATTCACTACATCAGGTTTTGTGAATATTCTTTTCGCGTCTTTCACTTTCTCTTCTACAGCAATGTTGAACAACTTTTCTTGAGCTTTCTCAGATATAACTATACCTTTTAAGTTCTTCTAAATACAAAATAAATGTAAAAAACATTGTTTGTTGTGTTTTCGCAGCAAAATCGAAACGGGAATCTTAGAAAGAAATTAATGACATTGGCGAATTAGTTTTTCTAAGTCAAACATTTCTGCTTCTGCCGACACGTTTCCATAGAATTAATCTCCTTTATCCTAATTCTTTCTATTTAAATGGCGAGGTAAGGAAATTCCATTGATAAGAGAGTTATGTTCCCTAATACTATTTTCCCGAGTTTCAAAATTATTGGTCTTTTCGTTATTTTTTTTTAAATTTCACCTTTTCTCAAAATTTGTAAACAAACCAGCCATACCAATTTCCCGCAGCCGGCAGAGTGGGTATGCTTTTATTTAATTTTCAGATATAACCTAAGTTCTTGTGAAGAACGGCAAGTAGACTTTACCATGTTCAGATTGCGTGAGACTTAAACGAAGTTCTCAAGCTCACAAAATATTTTTTGCAGGAATGCATATCAATTCTCACCTCCAAGTAATTTTTTGCTGCGTTACCCTGTAACTTTGCTCCACCTGACAATTTCTCGGCTTGTTCTTTTGGAACACCGGCCTTTATAAGATCGTTATAAGCCTCTTCTTTTGATCGTTCTTTCATGTCATAACCTCGTCCAATAGTCAAACCTGAACCGCCAGGAGGAACATGTGCCCTACGACTGAAGTATATACTTTTCGGATTGTTGTTACCTTCGGCTTTCCAGATTATTTTATATGCAGGATTTGGACCTAAAATAAATGATGAAAGTTAACTCCATAAGAGTCACGATCGATAAAACAACTTTTTTATCTCATATTTTAAAAAGATATAACTCACTTTTACATTTCCCTGATCCTGTTTTGCAGCTTGTCCTTCTCCTTGAAAATCTTCTTCTTCGTCGCACAAATATTCTTCTTCGTCTCGCAGTTCTTCTTCTTCTCATAACTCTTCTTCTTCGTCTCGAAACTCTTCTTCTTCGTCTAGTAACTCGTCTTCTCCGTCTCGCAGTTCTTCTTCTTCTAGATGTTCTTCTTCTTCGTGTCATAGTTCTTCTTCTTCTGGTAAAACTTCTTCTGCGTCTCGAAACTCTTCTTCTTCTGGTGAGGCTTCGTCGTCGTCTGGTGAAGCTTCTTCTTCTTCTAGTATATCGTCGTCTAGAGCTAAGGTAACGTCTTCTAGAGCTAAGGTAACGTCTTCTAGATCTAACGTAACGTCGCCTGGAACTAACGTAACGTCGTCTAGAGTTAAACGATCTTCTTCTTCTTGAGCCGAAAAAGCGAGGGTCGTATTTTGGCAAAATACCACCTGTCATAAATTACACAAATCAAATATATAATTTTAAATTGAACAGTGCAAAAATAAATATTAAGATGCTTTAGGGAACTAACGCAAATTAACCTCTCTCATTGTAATTTTCCAAACACCACGCGCAAAACTTCAGAATAATTCGCAAAATTTAGCTAATCAATAATCAATCCCGTAACTCACTCACGATTTTTTATGGCAACGTTACAGATAAATTACGTTTCGCAGTATAGTTAAATTTTAACGATGGCTGGTTAATTTTTAATAACTTACCTTAAATGGTTAACTAGATATGGAATAAGAATGAAGAGAGAGCTCGAAATTGGATGAATCGTTATGAAGTTAGGCTCTTGTTACAAAAGTTACTCGGTTAGAAACTACAGGTTAATTTATCAAAACTAATATCTTTTACGTGAAAAATTTCCTGAATGTTTAGCCTGTTGTGCATGTTTCCCTTATCATACATCCAGTCCTTCTGAACAAAACAAGACAGCCGTATTGCTTTTCTGACAATCTGCTCATGTGTGTGGTTGCTGTATAATTTATCTACGCTGCCAATATTAGCGTAAGTCACTTGATGTTTTGGCCGGAAGAATATGAGTCTCACTACAATTGAAGTATGGACACACTAACCTACCGTGTTTTAACTCTAAATCTTTGATTTCTTTCTCATTTGCCGGAAGCTCGAGAGAATTTCCATCGGTTATTTAAAAGTTAAAGAATTATATTTGGTTGTATGATGTATATACATAAACTTATAAAAGTAACACGTGATTCCGTGTCCCTTTGTATATATGTGGTTATTCTTGGCTTTTGGTTTAAAATTCCATTAATAAATGATATAATACAAACCATCTGTTCTGGAAGAAGTACTAAAAATGTAATGATATGAAATGGCTTTTAGTTACCTCGTGTGAAATCACCAGCATCATTTTGTGTCACATCGGTCGAGTTTATGCAACGCACTCCTAACAAAAAACGTATGCTTGTGATAACGACACCAGAACCTTTTAAAGGCATTAAATCTCTTTATAAGTATTGTGAAAATAATAGAGATAAGAACTATATGTTAAGCAAAAATTATTGCATTTTACCCTAATCCCCCACCCTAAAACACAAAAGTACTGACTGACGTAATGTTTTGTCACAAAAACAAGTTCAAGTCACGACAGTGTGATATGCACAACAGATCTCCATCAATTTCAACGTTATTTTTCCTATATAAGTTTAATATGTGTTTCTAATCACATTTATGAGAATGGATACTATTCAAAACTAAGAACTTGCCTGTATTATTAATCAGTAGTATGGAAAACAGAAAAAATCGTATCATCTTTACCACTTTGGTAAGCAGCAATGCCAAAGCAACACTTCTTCAGAATTTCCAACTTGCACCTAACAAACAAAAAATCTAACAGAGTTGTTTTGACAGGCCCCTAACCTAGAACTATTTCTTCCTGTCTAGATTTTACTTTTATAGACAACGAGAGTATTATACCAGTATTGACGTATATATGAGAAGCCACAAGAATAATGATTCTCTTCACAAAGCATTAAAAGTAGGAATAAATGTCAACCACTTAACGTAAAGTATCACTTATCTCTTAATTGTTTAATTAATAAGATAAATTTTTCCATCCACAGACCGCAGATTTTTTATTGATTACTTTCTTATTAATATTCAGTGATAGAACCAGTGCAAATCATGAATAAGAAACAACGTCAAATATCTTTTTAAATTCTTAGATACAATAAATTCAATTTCTAGTCACTCTCGTCCTCAGAGCTTTTTGAGATAAAAAGAGCTCTGGGGTCGAGAATAATTCCTGACAACTTTGGAAAGAAGCGTAATTTGGAGCAACAAAAATCAATGTTTTTACGTTCCGAGCTGTTTTGTTCACCATACCAATCTCTATCACAAACCCAGCTGTTATTAATTCCACATTTAAAAGGCTCCCGAAACGAAGATCTCCCTTTCTCCAAACTGCAGAAAATCAAAATACACAACAAATTTGTATCTCTATTTTTTGCAAAATCATTTTGTGACGATAACACATCATAGGCAATGAAAAAGGTTTTATTTCCGTGGATCCAGTGTTTTTAACAATTTTTGAGGACTATTTTCCGCGAATCAAATAAACTCCCAACTGCAAGAAAAATTTGTGCAAGTAGAAAAATTTCAAATTAAGCTCTTGACATTTTAAAAAAGTACTAGATAGCACACTAAGGCGCGATTTTTAAAAGTATTTAAAAATTTTTGTTCAACATAGATTCCAAAAACCACTCTTTGATTATCAAGTGCTAGTTATGCTAGCATAATGTTAAGCAACATTGGACATGTTAAGAGTACGCAATTACCATTTTTAAGATCGCTAAAAACTGCTACGTGCTGTGCTGTGTACTATAGGGGTAAAGTTCCATTGTAAAATAAATTTCGGAACAAAATTAAAAAAAGGTGACACAATTTGTCCCTCTGTCTATCCTGCTGAAAAATGACAGTCAATAAGCAGACTAAAAAGCTAATTATTTCGTTTATTAAAAGACAAAAAGAAAGAAAAAAACATTAAACACCGTGTTATAATTATGGATTCTAAATACTGCGTGTTTTCCCTTCAAAACCACCAACCACCTGTGATAGGGTCAAAAGTTTCACTTCGTTTGTCTGTCAATTTTCATTGAAAACCACAGTTGGGGTAACATTTAAATGACATGGGAAACAGGGCGTTGCGATATATGTCAAAAGCACAAAAAAAAACTTCTCGCTGTCTTGCAAAAGACTGTTTTTGAAAATCACTCACATTACACAAAAGCGTATAACAAAGAAAGTAAAAAATGTCTGTTAAATTTTATCGGTGAATATCTAAATATATATCTAATTACCTGTTAGTTCGGGTTGATAATATAAAAAGAATAACAAAAATAACTCCATTAAAATGTATTTCCTAGAATGATCCTAGATCCTAAAGCTCAAAACATTTTACTATAGAGTTCTGTTCGATACGCTTTTATAGTAAATTAATGTTCTTCTATAAAATTACAAATACTAACAAACAAATACTGCTAAATGTTATTGTTGGTAACCTACTTATATATTTAATTATATGATAGTGTGTGCTATTAATAATAATAACTAAAAAAAAAGAAGTCCATCAACACAATACAAAAATTAGAGTTCTTTGCACATTACCGCTCTATTGTTTCTTTTGCTCCTTGAGAGCTTTCTCAAGAAACTCTTTTCTTCGTTTGAATCGATCAGGGGGTACGCCATATTTATCCCAAATTTTCTTGTCGCTCATTATCTCAGTAAATTTCTTCAAATCGTTATTAACGATTACCTTTTGAAGGAATTTTCTGGTTCCCTTTTTCCCGCCTGTATAATCTCCACGATACAACAAGTCGATAACTGTTCCTTTGATAGCTGGATTCAATTTGTTCCAATCTGCCTTTCCATATGCTTTCACCACGTCAGGTTTTGTGAAAATTCTTTTTGCAGTTTTCACTTTCTCTTTAATAGCAATGTTGAACAACTTTTCTTGAGCTTTCTCTGATATAACTATACCTTTCAAGTTATTCTAAACATAAGGGATATTTTTATTATCAAATTTGTATTTATATTTTGTGTATAAGGTATAAGAGTAGAGCTTTGATAGCGTTTAGTAAGTTTTCAAAGAGTGCCCAAGCAATGTCGTTGGCGCAAAATTATTGTAGATATAAGGCTCGTTGACTACTTCAAATGTTTAAGAGCTCTTTACTTGAGATTACCGACTATGAAAGAATAAATAAGAAAGAATATCACCTTACCTTTATATAATTTCTGGCTACACTACCCTTCAACTTTGCTCCACCTGACAATTTCTCAGCTTGTTTTTTTGGAACACCGGCGTTTATAAGATCAGTATAAACCTCTGTTTTTGATCGCTCCTTCATATCATAACCTCGTCCAATTGTCAGTCCTGAACTGCCAGGAGGAACATGTGCCTTGCGACTAAAGTACTTGCTTTTAGGATTGTTGTTACCTTCAGCCTTCCAAGTTACTCTGTATTTGGAATCTGGGCCTGAAGATAATTTAAAGGTCTATGTCCTTAAAGACGCAAACAAAAGACTATAAATTATAGGGAAAAAGTCATAAGGTAGACAGAAAGATGACTTTTTTTCCCTGCCACCAATTTTTTTGACAAGGTAGCTAAATTAAGCTTCGTGTTGTTTATTTCTTTATATCAAATTTTGCGCTCTAATACTTACTTTTGCACTGATTTGAACCTCTTTTACAGATCTTGCTTCTCCGTCTCATGATGCTTCTCCGTCTTAGAAGGCTTCTCCGTCTAAGAAGGCTTCTTCTTCTGAGAAGGCTTCTTCGTCTAAGTAGGATTCTTCGTCTGAGAACCCTTCTTCGTCTAAGAACACTTCTCCGTCTTAGAAGGCTTCTTCGTCTAAGGAGGCTTCTCCGTCTTAGAACGCTTCTTCGTCTAAGAACGCTCCTTCGTCTGTGAACGCTCCTTCGTCTTAGAAGGCTTCTTCGTCTAAGAACGCTCCTTCGTCTGAGAACGCTTCTTCGTCTAAGAACGCTCCTTCGTCTAAGAACGCTCCTTCGTCTTAGATGGCTTCTTCGTCTAAGAACGCTCCTTCGTCTGAGAACACTTCTTCGTCTGAAAACGCTTCTTCGTCTGAGAACGCTTCTTCGTCTAACAAAGCTTCTTCGCCTAGTAATACTTCGGCGTCTCGTAAGACTTCTTCTTCTGTAACTTATAAAACGCCGTCTGGAACTGACGAACCGCCTCCGAGAACTGACGAAACGTCTTCGCGAACTGATAAATCGCCTCCGTGAACTGACGAACCGTCTTCGCGAACTGATAAATCGTCGACGTGAACTTATGAAACGTCTTCGCGAACTAATAAATCGTCTCCGTGAACTTACAAATCGCCTTCGTGAACTGACGAAACGTCTTCGCGAAGTGATAAATCGTCTCCGTGAACTTATGAATCGCCTTCGTGAACTTACGAAACGTCTTCGCGAACTGATAAATCGCCTCCGTGAACTGAGGAACCGTCTTCGCGAACTGATAAATCGTCGACGTGAACTTATGAAACGTCTTCGCGAACTAATAAATCGTCTCCGTGAACTTACAAATCGCCTTCGTGAACTGACGAAACGTCTTCGCGAAGTGATAAATCGTCTCCGTGAACTTATGAATCGCCTTCGTGAACTTACGAAACGTCTTCGCGAAGTGATAAATCGTCTCCGTGAACTTATGAATCGCCTCCTTGAGCTAACAAAACGCCGCCTTGAACTGGTAAAACGCCTTCTGGAGTTAAAAAAACGTCTTCTTGAGCCAAATGATCGTCTTGAGCCAAATGATCGTCTTGAGCCAAATGATCGTCTGAATCCAAATGATCGTCTGGATCCAAAGAACAATGGGTCATGGGTTTTTCCTGTAATAATATAAAATAAAATAAATAAAGTAAAAACTGGTACATTGGCTTCTTAGATTTATAAGCTGAATGTTTAATATACTTCTTCCCCACTTGTTTTTGTTGGAATATTGGTATTACCGCAAAGACTTACCTTCTTCGAGCTCCAAGTCACTATCTTCTTTGTTGCCATCTTGAAGTTCTGTCGGATACTCGTCAGCTAAAAAAGAAAACCAATTTCTTTGTGAAATTTTCTATTTTAAATTTTTATCTTATTGAAACCATAAACAACATAACTTTGAAGGGAGTTACATAACTTACTTTATGGGAATTGAAAGCAACAAAGACAATATCAACGTTTTATTTATCAAATTTATCAATGTCTTCACCAACTTCAGGTTTTGTCAGACGAAGAAGGGGTTTGATGCTATTTTCCATAAAAGGCATTGTATATTGTTTTTTTTAGCTCAAACTTCGTCCGCATGTCTGGTGACACCTTAAACTTGTCATCCAAGAGAGAGAGTGAGAGTGAACATTGATTGTTTTTATACTCAAAAATTGTTTTACTTTTAAATGACCTGGTTTTTCTATAAAGCCTTCATTTTGAACTTTGCTTGTGATGTCGGGATTAACAATTCTAAGTTAACAATTAAGGTGACAAAATAATCAAATACTCGATTTCACAATAGTAGAATACCTTTTCCAGATTCCGTAACAGCATTTTGTATCTGACCAACTTGCTCTGCAGCAAAAATTTCTATAATAATACATATAAAATATAGGATAAAAGAAAAAGAAAAAAAAATGTAATCTTATTTTCACACAAAACAATTATACACACTAGGTACACAATGTATTCCTCCTTTTTTTACTTTTAAGTAACTCAGGCAGTACCTGTGTTTAATGCTCAAAAGCTGATTAACTTTGTACCTACAATTCTTGAGAGAAATGTTATAACTACAGCAGATTTTTCATGCAATTTTTGGGACGCGGGTAAACTTTTTTGAATTTTAAAAACAGCAGACATCCATACACAAAATATAAATATTTACTGCATATTTATGTGGCTTACCAGGTGGTAAACAACATACATATGTAGGTTTTCCTAAGGATACTTAATGACACTGCAAAGAAGCTTTTGTACAAAGCAATCTCTTGGTGTTGATGCAACAAGTTTACCAATGATCAATGTTAAAGCATTTTAATTGTGTTTTGAAATGAGGTATATGCCCTTTTTTGAGAAGTGCAACGTCATTCGTAGTCCCTACGACCTCATAAAATGAGTCCGAATCAAGAAATACTACAACTGTGCCAAATTTTATCATTTAGGTGAAAGTAGCTCGGGATAATTGGCCCACAGAGACTTTATGCCCCCTTTTCTTCGTCGGTTTTTTAGGCCGGAAAAGTCCAACATAGGGTTGGTCGTTAAAGCGTGAAAATTAAATAAAATTAAATAAATATTGACTAAATTGTTCTTCATATAAAATAGTTTCGCTATTGCTATCATTATTTATTCTAATGAATGTATAAAATTCGTCCTCAAAACCTGATGGCAAATTGCCTCTTTGCACGAGATTGGTAGAGTAGAGCATACCTTGATTAGCCACAACCAAAATCAAAAGAACTGGAAACAGCATCATCTTAGCTGTAACTGAAAGAAAAGAAGGTAACACTACATACTTTTATAAGAATATTCTTAATGAGAATAGCAGGTTAGGATCTAAGGCTGTTTAGAACAATAGAGAAATAAATACAATGACCAGCTTGGTTGGAACTGTGTTGTTCTTATATAAAAAGTCTTTGTTGTCGTCCACACTATCTATTAAATTTCATCTCTTTATGCTAATGTTATAAAGAGGGAGTTGATAAATGTGCCTGCGTAGATATCGTCTTAATTACAGTTCATAATTTAGATGTTAACTTTATATGCAGAACAACCTCAAGCTGCATGTTCATTATAAATTGACCACACTTCGTAATTAACGCAACAATAAATTGATAGCCATCCAAAATGTCCTTTGTATAAACCGTCATCAAAAGCAATCAATTCACATCTTCAACTGTTTTCATGTTAATGGGCTATCATTTTCTCAGGTTTATATACATCTGTGAAATAAACTTTTGTTTTACTGGGGATTCCCCTCGAATTTATTTCACTTTTGGTTTAATCAGAACCTTAGATCTTCTCATATAAACGCCCTATTCTTGAGTAAACTCTTTATGGACATTTCTGATGTTAAAATTAAATAGAAAACACTTATTTCTGTAAGAGAATTGATTGCTAACATTTTTCTTAAATTTTTATAGATTCGAGCTTTGGTAATTTTTTAAAGGATACATGCTAAACGAGGCTTGAATTCGCCTCAAAAAGAGAAAAAAAAGTACAGTAACAACCAGACTAAAATAGGTTTATAAGAGAAAGAAAAAGGACACAATCTGTGATTAAAGCAACATCAGTTTCTGAGACATGTTTTTCTTCTACAACTTATGCAAGTTTTAAACAAGAACTGATTCAAATTAAATCATAGTTGTAATTGGTGCACAAGCCTAAAGCTTGGTTACCAATAGCCTAAATTTTGTTGCACAACAGTCACCGTAACAACTTTTTTGGAAACACATATTGTACTACAAAAACGAAACAAGAAATAGAATTGTAGAGATCGAATTTTTTCTATTTTGCACAACAATTATGGACTTTATTGGCGCACAAGCCAAAGGAAGCAATAAAAAAGAGGAGAATTTGATATTTTTAAGTGAATGAACAACAAAGCAACAACTAATCAACGTTTAGCCTGCAAGAGAATAAAAAGTGACAATGAATCCTAGCTAAAAATTTGCGTTGTTTATATAAAGGTGTCTAAGAATAAAAATAGTTTTATTAAAAATTTTGCTAACATTTGCGGATACATCAAATGTTTATTTTCAACTTACGTAAAGTTGCTTCCCACTTGAAATCGACTTTCACAACAAAGTACGTTTATGTTAGTGTTATATGTTTACGTCTGTTTGACTTTCTCAACTTACATTGACAATACAAGAACAATAACAAAACAAAAAATGCTTACAGATCATAATGGATGTATTTACTAACAAAACAAGAAAAAGAAAGTAGACTTTAAAGCTCGGTTCCCACTAGGTGTCAAACTGGCGATAAGCTTGTCGAGTATTATTTCTTAAGCGCCTTAGCGCCTAGTGTGAACGTATAACGCACCTGTATCGCGAGTTAGACGCTCGTTAGACGCAACTTAAACGCCTGTTAGACGTGAATTTTAAAATCAAATTTTTTGATAATTTTTTAGGCGGTTAATGGGCGTTTATGCGGAGATCAAGGAAAGCCTACATATTTCTACATGTTTTCTTTAAACTTTTGCTTTATATTTCGCACAATGTTGGGACAAGAAGGAAGTTTTGACGCCAAAAATGCTTCCTAGTGTAAACGTCGTTTAACATACAGAATAATGATTAACAACAATACGACTTTTAGTGGAAACCGACCTTAAGTCACATCGAGTTTTTTCATGATAAAATAGGAGAATGATGGTGACATAAAAATCTCCAAATGCAAGAACATCAATAAATGTCGGCTTTTAGTCATTGGTTGAAATCTTCTTGTTTGGTTTGATATTTATACAAGTTAGAGACGTGACAGAATTGTTTAAGAGTCTTTTTAGATCAGGGTATCAATCCCACTAGCTTGGTAGTTATTTAAGGCCTGTTTACATGACATGCGGCTTAGGATGTTTGTCGGGATCCCGCTCTTTAAAATCACTTTGTCTTTCACAACAATTTTGTTCCGTCCCTGCTAAGCGGAATTACGATTCGGCGAAATGGTTTCTGCATATTTCGATTAAAATAAAATAAAAACTATCCCGGCACACTCATATTTGAAGACGGGAAAAAATCATTCCGGGTAAAGTCTAATCGCGGCAATTGTCTCACCCCGCATTTCACGTAAACGACCCCCATACTTAGCTAGCTTAATCCCGCTTTTTCTATTATGTTCAGAAAAAAAATGTATAAATCAGACTATGGAACTGAATGAAATTCCATTAAAATTTTAAATATTTTGGTAAAAGGACCGTCAAGGGTTCTTGATTGCTATAAGAAATCACATTTTTTTTAAAAAAAATATCAAATTTGGGCAAACTTCGCTCTTATTTAGAATAGGGTGTTGGTTCTATTTCATTAGCAACGTCTTGACGACCAATTATTGCCAATATCTGCAAATTTTATAAATCTGACGGACAATTTGTGTGTACGGATTAATTGTGGGTGCGACAAACATTTTACCGCATTTTCAGCTATATATCACGCCTTGAAACCTTATATTCTCCTAAAGTTGAGCTCAGTTTCAAGAGAAGCTTTTTTACTGTTTAAACAACTGTACAAGTTTATGGAAGGTTACTACTGCATTATATTTCATCACGTTATGAAAAGAGCAATTTAAAGAAGAGGTTTTGCAGTAAAGCACATCAAACCGATAGAACAAGTTTAAGAGGAGCATGGATTGAAAATAATTGTCAAAGAAGAAAGTAAAAGTAATTGAACCAAATATAAGCTCTTCTATAATCAAATCAAGTAAAATATATGTCTACCAGAGGAGGAGCCTGAAGACAAGTCTCTTGGTTATGTTGTGTTGATGTCCAGAAGATGAATGTGGTGGATAGATAAATGTTACTTACGAGTCGTTTAAAAAGCGTGGCTTTGCATTGTTGCCTTCTCTTTCTTCGACTGGAATTGCAAAGAAGACCTCGCAGCAAACAATACTTTGCCAGGCATTTACTGAAAAGTTAATTAACGGGGCTATGGTAAACTTCACTCGCCCATATTGAGTCGCCGCCGAGGAGAATCAAACCCCGGTCCCCCACACAAAGTGCAAGAGTTATAACCACTAAGCTACGTCGCCACATTATAACCACTAAGCTGCGACGCCACATTATAACCACTAAGCTGCGACGCCACATTATAAACCACTAAGCTGCGACGCCACTACAAGACATGTAAACACACAAATTGTAATGGAAAATAAATGTCATAATTCGCAAAATTACGAATTCCTTTAGCTAAATTTAGATATATTACGAAATGTTTGTTTACTATTACAGTTACTGACAGAATTTTGCGACCTTTAAAAATTGCTTTCGCGGGAAGAAACTCAATTCGTAAAATTTGCAATATTTCCTTCCTATTAGCAAAACCTTCCCACAAGTTAATTCTCGCGGGCAAAAATTTAATGAAATTTCGCACTCTATTTACCAAGAGAAAATGTTTTACTGCGACATACAGGGCACACGACTGCCAATAAATACGATATTAATTTGTGACCAGCTATTTTGTTAACGCAGAAGTCTGTAAAGGAAAGGATTTTGCGACAAGGTTCACTAAAAAAATTTTTAATCAAGAAATCTTCAATGTCGTATATTTAAGAGCTTAAAAATAAGGTAGTGCTTAACTCGGGTATACGATTAAGACTATTGAAAATGTACATACAAAAAATACTTTTAATTGGTTGAAGTTTACTTTGACAAAAGTAGGACCAAAGCACCAATTTCTTAAAAAGGGCTGGGCACAATCTTTTTTCTAAAGTACTGTATAATGTAATATCTGATAACTTTGAATACTGCTAAAGCATAATAAAATAACCCAATCAATTCTCATTTTACTTGATTTGTTTGACAAACTTGGAGGCTACAAAATTCGGAAAAGCACAGTCAAATTCTACTATTTTTTACTATTTTTTTATGTAAAGTATTTTTGTAAATTGATCCTGTCAAAAAGAAAGATGTTTTTGACCGACCAAAATAACTACAAATTCCATCTTCCTGGAAAAATATCAAGATGGTAACTCACAGAAAACAATTTAAAATTAGGATATCATCGCTTTTATCAACCTTATATTTGGATTTTCTTACTAAATATAAACTATTATAAAGGCTCGAAATGTGAAACAGAGAAGCAAGAACATTTAAAGTCCAGCTTACCCCAACAAGTCAAACTCTAATTCTGAAATCACAAATGTTAAAATGTAAGTTAAAATACTTTCAAAACTACCCTAACTTTGAAAAAATAAACGGAGTAAGACACCCAAAAAGGTCAACTATTATTTTAAAACCACTGTAAATAAGCCTGGATAATTTTATCTCACAGGTGCTTTTAAAAAAAGAAGGTACACTCAATAAGGATTTATGCCAGCAACATCACTAATTTTGGTAAACAGCTTAGAATTTCACTTTTTGTTTGGAACAAGTCAGCCAATTAACTGGCCCCTTTATATCATCATATTTAATGCTAGCTAACATCTAGCTCATTAAACACCAAAAATAATAAACAAAAGCATTAGAACGGGCCAATCTGTATGGCATATTAATTTTGCTAAAGTAAACACCATACGCTTAGTTTTTTTTTTGTTTTTTTTAAAGAAGCTACAAAACATTTTCGATTTTTTGCAAAGGAAGATCTCACTGTATGCTTAAATCGGTTTTATCCGGCACTTAATGTCTTCACCGGTTAAGTTATCGTCTTCATTGCTATCATCCTGACGTGACGTCGAATATTCAACAGCTACAGAGAGAATTACCAGAATATGTTTAAGTACAATTTTTTGTCCCAATTTTTAATGAGAAAATTATGCTGAGCTTTATTCGTTTCAAGTAGTAAATCATTTGCCAGTCTCTCCAGCCTTGAAGGCTAACATCAAATAAGGTTGTGGTTAGTCTTTCTCGTTTATAGCTATACTTTGTTTGCATAATTCCTATTACCTCCCAAAAATGCTCTTTCCAGAGAGTTTTATATAGCTTAAAAACAAAATACCAGTTATTGCTAAATCATTAAGCTAAGAATCATTTTTGATTAAAAATGAGAGTTAAACGTGTGAGAAACAAATTTCTTAATTAATTTTTTTTTCAAAAAATTTTTGATGCTTTTAGCATTATTGAATTGGTATGGAATTTAACTTAATCTAACATACGAAAATGCTATTTTGGTGGCAAGACTGTTACGGTCTAAGCCTTAATAAGACTACAAGTTTTTCCGTCATTTTTTAAATATGGGCAAAAAGTGTCTAACAGTCAATGTTCCCCAGCCTGGCAGGCTACATTTCGCACACACATAGGGCAGGAAGACAACGTTTAAAACTTGCTAGACGCATTCTCCAACACGCCAGCACTGCAAAATAATCCACTTCCGGGCCTGCAGGGGCTTCAAAATTCGGCGGAAATAACCCAAGATTCTAAGTCCTAAGCTCACTCTGAATTTTGACAAGTTCAAAACGCGTGAATTTTAAAATAGAAATAGCTTGTGGTGGAGAACTTTAAAATTAGTCGTTTAGTCTAAGTATATTTTGACCAGAAAGGTTGTTTGAATAAGCCTGTTCTCGACCCCATAGCTCTTAAAGATAAACTCAAGATTTAATCTTAAAGAGTTCTGGAGACGAGAATGTAATAAGCCTTGTTTTCAAGCCGAGGTTAGTTAGGACAACATTAACCCTATTCGGTCTGGGGTTTTTCGAACATACTTTGACCGGGGGGGCGGATTCCGCCCCCCCCCCCTCAATAACTTTTCATAGGATTGTTCAAAGGAAAGGAACAAAATGGCGGCAATAATTTTTTGCTTGCGTCAGCACATTTTCTGTGACGTCATCAGAAGCTTGAAAATTGTTAAAAATGCCACTATCTGCTTAAAATATAATTACTTTTGTGCTAGAGCGAATTTTTACATTCTGTTTGAAGTTTCTAAAAGCTAAATAAAATGTTTTTAACATATCCTCCGGTTTTTACATGGATCGAATAAAAAATTGCCAAAAATTGACCGAAAATCCGTTTTTTCCCGATTTTCGGGTAAAATCCGACAAAATCGGGAAATCGGATTAGTCACGTGTCAAAATTATTCAAAATGATTTTTCTTGACGAAACAAAGTTGTGTTGCAAGTTTCAAGTTCTAAGGATAATCCTAATAGGAGTTATTATATTTTCCCTATTATAAGGATTTCATAGAGATTTTAGGGGTAGTTTCGAGTAATGGTCAATATCAAAGCCTCTGAATGGTATGGGATCTAATAATTTAGCATGCAGGTGTCTAATAGATAAATGTTAAAACTCAGTAAGTATCATAGCCATATAAGAAAGCAATCAGGAGTTATTCGGATTTCGCCCCGCCCCTCCCCTCCCCCCGGACCGAATAGGGTTGAAAACTGTTGTAGCAGGTTGTTTTTTGTTTTTTCTTTGCTTTATAAATCTGAAAATTTCACATTTTATGATGTTACAGGTTAGCATTTTGAGAATCACAATTTTTCAAAATGTTCAGAAATAGTTACGGCACAGCAAAGAAAAGTAATTTGGGGAAGGTTTATTTGGTGAAAATTATCGAGAATAAATCTCCGCCAAGTTGATAAATAATTGACCTGTCGCTAAATAAAGCATAAAACAGCAATTAAAGGCTCTTTTTTTACTTTGTAATGTTGGGGCGGTATATCTCCACATAACGTTAAATGTAAAAAGAGTCCTACGGACGAGGTTGACAAAATAGGAATATATATATAACTACAATCAATTCTTTAACGCATGGAAAATCCAAGAAAATGTGTCTGATGCAACAAGGTCATTAAAGATCTATTGAATTTCCGATTTGGTGGGTCTGTGGCACAACTTTTTGCTTGTGTAAACACAGACAGAATATCTGCGTTAATGAGAATAGAAGATCTGTAATAACACCCAGGTAAAACTAGGGACGGATACAAATGATTTGCCGTAATTTTAAACGGACTTGTCCAAGTGGATTCTAAGCGCTATATTCTTAAAACAATAATTCGATGAAGAAACACGGTAGTGTGTGTAATTTAATACTATTCAGTAAATAAGACTCTTTTTAACCCTAATCCAGCGAGAGCTGCAAACATATTATGACCGAGTTTGGGTGGGAGAATTGCACCCTCTTCATGATAAGCTTTTTCAAATGGAATCAATGTTAGTACAGTTATTTTATGTCGTAAAGGTAACATAATGATGTTACCTTTACGACCTTTGTCCAAAACACCACTGTGTGCTTGTAGATCAAGCTTTAACATTCTGCTTAAACATTCTCATTGGGAAGTTATTGAAGGTCATGTCAATCATGTATTCATTAAATGGATTCTGTAGTTCTGGAAACTAGATCGGAATATATTGTTTCAAATGTCGGTTGCTATGAGAAGATGTATTGATTTGCAGATTGATTCTATAATCCAGACGTCTAAGCTCAAAATGGCTATTTAGTTCACATAAAAAGAAAATAATTAAATACTTTAATTCACAACAATAGAGTTTAAAGATACCTTTTGTGAATTCCCTAAAGGCATTCTGTATCAGATCATTTTGCCCGCACCAGACTCTTTTGTAAAAAAGTGTTTTCATTAAGAGTTATACATTAAAACAGATAAAAAAAGTTAATACATGTAACTTTAGTTGTCATACAAAAATGGTGTTGTTTTTGATAAGTTTATCGAAAAAACGCATGGCTGACTTTAGAAAGGAGAGCAACTTCAATTTTTTACGACTAAATTACAATAACAGGTTAAGATTTTGTTGCATTATTAGATGTTTTTAATTGTAAGAACTTATAACAAAGCAGGGAGAGGATCACTTTTTATTAACTGAATTGTTCTCCTTTCTCATTTGCTTTTGTTTATGATTAACTTGGATGAGTATGTGATACCGTGAAACGGACCTTTATTAGCCACAGCCAAAACCCAGATTAAGAGAATCAACAGCATCATCTTAGTTAACTAAAGAAAAATATCATTTCTGATATTTCTAAAGATAGCGTATATGTTTACTGAAAAGATTCTGTTCGTGTTGACCCTAGAGACCAGTTTTACTGGTTGTCAAAAGACCATTTTGAGACGTCCTATTTCCTGGCAAAGTATAGGCACACATATATATAACACGTTTATCTGCCCATCCAAATATTTTGTACCATAGCACAAGTTCTTTTGGGATGTTTTTTCTTATAGATAGTGAAAAGAAAATAAGAAAAAACAATTATCCTGCTTAACATTAATTTTCAAAGCAGCTTACTATTGCATCTATAACCCAAGCAACACCAAGGCAGGATCTTTACAAAAAAATATAGCTGTAATACATATGTCCTATTGTAGCCTTAAATTATGATTTTTTTTTACTACAATTAACACCTCACACTATGACCGTAAAAAGGCGCTGAAAATAGTTAGTAAACAAAAAAAATTTACAAGTAAAATTGCATGTTTTGATGAGCTTGTGAATTGAATATGAATGATGGAAGGTGCTGGACATACAACATGTAAATACAATAGTGATGACAATATGCGAGGAAAAATTGTAGTTTCAAACTTTGCATCACTCGTGGTATTAACTTTGCTCAATTAATTTAGTTTACAAAAGAACAACATCTTTGGCAATACTTTCTTTTATTTTTAACAACGCTAAAGAAATGTTCCCTTATAACTTTCATTTGATGATCTACACCATGCAATGGTACAAGTTATAGTATAAATTTTATACTCACGATTGATTGCTTCCCAGTTGAATTCTTGATCTGGAATAACGCACTGGATGTGCTTTGTGTGTGAAATGTATTCACTCTTAATAGCATTAACATATTAATAATGGAAGACAATCGGCTATTAATAATAAAAATAATTCTATAAAAGATACAGAAAGGAGAAAGTTTAATTTCAATGTATGTATGACTTCTGTATTATATTACTGTTCTGTTTGTAAAGATTTTGATGCAACCTAAGTTGACCCAGGACATAAACAAGGAAGCTTTAAAACAAAATTAATGCGCCTTATTTTTTTATAAAGGCATTGAACTCGTTGTGTTCATCCTTTTGTAGATGTTTGGAAACATTTTAGGCCCTGGCACATGCTTTTGAACGTGTTTGTAACATCCCTTATGTTCCTGGTAAAATGATGGCAAACTAAAATAAAGTCATGACGTTGTCACTTCGTTGTGAACAACGTCAGTCCCACTTTTTTATGTGGTTAAAAATGTGACTCGACCCGACCTGGCTCAACAAAATATCTGAAATACAGTAGCTAAGTTACCAGAAAATTCAAACTCATAAGATTTTGTTTGGTTTAAGGTTAGTCCCCACTACAATCAGCTCTTGGTTTGTAGGAGGCCTCTTTTTTGTTTAAGTTTAAGAATTTGTTTACGTTATACCCCTACGGTCGACAGTGTGTTACTTAGGATGCGTCATATACCTATCATTTGGGTAATATGAACATATTTCAGGTGGCATATCACTTTATATTTATCAAAGTGGAATTTTAAATCTGTTCGATATTTCCATTTTACATTTATCCCGGAAGGAAATGCAATTTAATACAGCGTGCAGGCATGAAAATGACAAGAACATAAGATATGGCTCTGTTCAGGCGAACATCGAAGTTGAATTTAGTCCAAAATGAAACATCATGTAAATTCCACTTCTGTCTGATGTATACAGCCCCTAAACATATTGAAAAAAACATTAACTTATCCAAGACTTGTTAGATAAAACATAAACTTAAAACTTAAAAATCTCTGAGCCACCATACAAGAATATCTCTATACTTTATACAGCATAAGAACCTTGTAAAATGTAAAAAGCCTCTTAATGGTTTTTTATCGACATTAGTTATTGACTTGTTGTTTTTGGATACAATAAAGAATTTGTGCAACCTTGTTTGTCAAACTATGGTTTTTTTTCCTGTTTAGTGAGCATTTATAATTTTCCCTAAAAAAGTCTTCCCGTATTTTTAAAATGTCTAAATTCTGAACCTTAAAAAATAGCTGAAGGCGGGTCCCCACTTAAATGACATTAGTCGAATTAACCGACCTGATCAACGCAGAATGACATTGCTTCCTACCTTCTGTCGATTGACTACGATGGATTCGACTATTTTCTGGTGGTCTTAAAATCTACCAGGCCAGACTATTGCAGTTGTAATTTTAACTAAATAAGGCTGTTAAATGCCAACCATGACTTAATGGCTATTACAATTTACGATTTTTTCCCAATATTAAAAATTGGAGGAAACACGATCCATTTAGGTTGAATTTGATTCAGTGAATTTCACAAATTTGATTGTGTTTTCTTTGTCCTTGTTTCTTCCTGTTTGAACTTGTTGAATATAATTTCTCAAATTTTTAAATTTCAAAACGTCCGAATGTTGAACAACTCTTTATTATATTTTCCAAAAGACACGTCAACCAGTCAGTTCTTTTAAAATGTATCAATGCAACCAATATACATTCGAAATGAAATTAAATTTTGATGAATACATCGCATTTAGCAAAGAGACAATAATGGAATGGAAACATTTGGTTTACTTTAGTTTGTGCTAAAATTTGATTGAAAAAAAAACAAAAAAATAATGAATTATTTTTATTTAAAATTTTATCTCGTTCCTCATTTCTTAAATTTTATTTCTTTATCGGATTAGCCGTTACACACCATTTTGAAAAAAGTACGGTTCGAACGCCTGAATACTGAAACATTCAAATGCTAATGTATTCTCATTGCTCATGCAATATTGATTTACTTTGTTCATTAAACTTGTTGAGAAGTTATTACATTTCGAATCATCAATTTTACATCACAGGATTTGTGTCATGGAATTTATTTCCAGAATTTTATCCAACTGTTTACAAAATTAAGTGACCATTCTATTTTTAGTAAAAGTCACATTAAAGCCCCTTTGTCTATCTTTGTCTAGTGTGTCTATCATAGATCACTTTGATAAACTTTCTGGCCTATTTCCAACTTTCAACTTTAACGCTGATGCCGAATAAATTTTTTCGATTCTCCACGCTTACTAATATTTTTAGTATAATTACCAACTAGGAAAATTTTTTGTTAGTACGATCTATAATTGATTTCTAATATGGCGGCAAAGATGTGCTAAAATTAGTCTGATGCTCATGCAGTAATTTATGTGAGTTCTTTGGCTTCCCTCTCAAACGCGCAAACTAAGAATTAGTAAGTTTTTTTGTGGTATATGCAGTGAATTGATTAGGGCAAATTCTAACTGTATTTTTTGTGATTTTTGTAAACTTTGGGTTCACCCAAGTTGTAACTTGCTTAATTCTAATGACTTCAAAAAACTCACCAAGGATAACTCAGATGAGGCATGGTCGTGTTTAAAGTGTAATTCTGAAATTTTTCCATTCCAGAGTGACAATACACCTCTGTTTGAGGCACAAAAAAGTCAGATTTTTTCTGACGTTAACTCTCATATTGAAACCTCTTTTTCAAATAATGTTGATGATGAAGATGAACGGTTTACTAATTGTAAATATTATGAATATAACAGCTTTAACTCTACTCTTGAACAGCTTTCTTCTTCGGACCTTACACCTAATTTTTCTTATTTTCATCTTAATACTTGTTCTCTTCCCAAGAATATTGATAATATCAACATTCTTCTGAACTCTCTCAATATTGACTTTGATGTGTTAGGCTTCAGTGAAACTAGACTTAGTAAGTACTCAATAACACCAATTTTAAAAGGTTATAGAGGATTTCATAACCTTTCAAGCAGCAATGCAGGAGGTACTTCCTTGTATATTTCTAATTCGCTAACAGTAGTGGTACGCTCAGACCTTTCAAATTTGCTCTTTCTTGAAAGTAAATTAGAATCAACTTTTGTAGAAATCTTAGATAACAATCGTAAAAATACCATTGTTGGGTGCATTTATAAACACCCTAATATGCCAATTCCTGAATTTATTAATTTGTATCTTAAACCCTTCTTTGAAGTAGCTATTAAGCAAAAACAAAAACTTATTTTAATGGGAGATTTTAATATTGATCTTCTAAAATGTGAAAGTAACCATCTAGTTGATGATTTCCTGGATGAACTTTATTCTAATTTTTTACAACCATCTATAACAATCCCAACCAGAATATCTAATACATCTAAAACTTTAATTGATAATATATTTACATCTAATCCATTTACAAAATATTTCTCAGGTAACATCATCACCTCAATTTCAGACCACCTTCCTCAATTTTTAATTTATTTTGACAATAGACTTAAAGTCAAGGATAATTTAGACACCTATTACAAGGATTAGAAAAATTTAAACATTAATGCCGTAATAAATGACATAGAATCTATAGATTGGGATTCTACTTTGCTTTTAAATGAAAATAATGTAAATAACTCTTTTAACCTTTTTTTTAATCAATTAGACCAAATTGTAAGTAGACATACCCCTAATAAAAAACTATCAAAAAAACAATTAAGTAATAGAAATAAACCTTGGGTCACTAGAGCTATTCTAAAATACATTAACATCCGCAATAATTACTATAAAAAGTTAATCAAAGCTAAAAACCAAGAAAAAAAATTATATTATCAAAACCAATATAAATTTTACAGAAATCGTATAGTTAATCTTATCAGGAACTCAAAATCAAACTATTATAAAGAATTTTTCTTAATCAACAAAAATAACAGTAGAAAAATTTGGAAAGGTATAAAGGATATTTTAAATAATAAAGATAACAACAGTAGATCTAGCACTTCTTCCTTAAAAATAAATGATAAAATAATCTCTGAAAAATTAACTGTAGCTAATGCTTTTAATGAACATTTTACTTCTGTTGCAGATAAAATTAGAAACCAAATTCCACATAACAATACACACTTTTCATCTTACCTAAAAAATAATAATAGTAACTCATTATTCTTTAACCCTGTAACAATAGAAGAAGTTTTAAAGATCATAAATAACCTTGATTTAACCAAAGCATCGGGCCCAAACAGTGTCCCTAATCTTATCTTAAAACAAGCCAATATAGCAATTTCTGCAATATTAACCAAACTTTTTAATCTTTCCCTACAACAAGGTGTATTCCCAAACATATTAAAGATGGTTAGTGTCATACCAATCTACAAGAATAAAGGGTCTCCTCTTGATCCAAATAATTATAGACCCATATCATTATTAAGCAATTTGGATAAGATCTTTGAAAAAATAATTAAAAACCGATTAATTTCTTTCCTAGATTCTAATAAAATTATAACCAATAAACAATTTGGATTTAGGACCAAACATTCAACCACCCATGCACTAATTAGTCTCACTGAAACTATTCGACAAAATTTAGATAATTGTAAGTTTGCATGTGGAATCTTCATAGACCTTCAAAAGGCCTTTGATACTGTATCACACGAAATTCTCCTTTCAAAGCTTGAACATTATGGAATTAGAGGTGTAACAAACTCCTGGTTTCGCTCCTATCTCAGCGATAGGGTACAATATATCTCCCTAACTAACACCAAATCTAAAAAACTTTTTATTAAACATGGAGTTCCCCAAGGTTCCGTTCTTGGTCCTATTTTATTTTTACTTTATATTAATGATTTAATTAACTCAATAATTTTTTCAGAAATTTTTCATTTTGCAGACGACACTTGCATGTTATATGCTAACCATAATCTGAAAAAAATGCAGAAGCATTTAAATATAGATTTAAAATGTATATATAAATGGCTAACTGCAAATAAAATAGCATTAAATGTAGCAAAGACTGAAGTCATCCTATTTAGGCAAAGAAATAAAGCAGTCAACTATGATATAAGGCTGAAATTAAATGGAAAAAAACTTGAATTCTCATCTCATGTAAGATATTTAGGTATATTAATAGATGAATTTCTAGATTGGGATTTCCACATATCTTATATTGGCAATAAATTAAGAAAAACAAATGGAGCTCTTTGCAAACTAAGATATTATGTGCCTAAGGATATCCTACTTTCAATTTACCATGCATTATTTTCTTCTCATATTTCTTATAGTCCGCAAGTGTGGGGTCTCACTTCAAAGTCGTGTAGAATTTTTCGCTTACAAAAAGCTGCTCTCCGAATCATTACTTTTTCTAAATTTAACTCACCATCAAATCCTATTTTTCTTAATCTTAATATTCTTACTCTTTCAGATCTTATAAAATTTCTCAACATTATTTTAACTTTTAATATTATAAATCTGCATTCTCCAGGTAATATTTGTGATATTTTTAAATTGGTCTGCCATTCATCTAATCATTCAACAAGAAGTAAATCCATTAAACTTCTAGCTAGACCTTCTGTTAGGACTACCTCATTTGGTCTCAAATCTATACGTTACCAATCTATTATTAATTGGAACAATATCCAACAACACTTTCACCAATACGACCTAGCCTCTCTCACTCTAAAACAACTAAAAAAAATCTGCAAAACTTATCTTCTGGATTGCTATAACACTAATCTCTCCACTGCATAAAAAAGATTTTACTAAAAAATTTTTTTTTTGTAGTGTCATACTGCTTATTGCAATCTTTTGAACTTATATAGGTGGCCATCACCTACATTAGTATTTATACTATCTGATGGTCTCCCCGTAGGTATTTATTTAATGTAAAATATACAGGTATCTCACACGAAATAAATACTACTACTACTACTACTAGTGTGTCTATCATTGTCTAGTGTGAACATGTGGGCAGTTTGCATTCGGCCAGATCAACGGGCTTAGCCAGCTAAAAAGTCACAACATCACTAAAAAGAGGGAGAAGAAGGATTTGTCTAACTAAATTTGTGAAGGTTTTGATCAATTTCAACGATATTCTGTGCAGTTTTTACTTATGTGAAATTTTTAATCTTAATTTTTAATTTTTTCGGTGCAGTGTAAAGTTAACTATGATTTAGCATTAATTTAACTACCATACTAAAGGACATTTAAATTTTTTAAAATTTTAGGGTGTTCAATGATTTGTTGTTAATGGCAGAAATTTTTAACCTGCAAGGCTTTTTATCTTTAATTTGATTATCAAAAATCGATTTGTACATTAAATGCTATTGTTTAGCATTTAAAAAAAATTATTTTTCTGTTTTTATTGGATAAGTAAGTGCTAGAGCATTAACATTAACTGTAGATATTATTAACTGTAGATATCTTAACACCAAACTTTTGAGGAGCTTCTGTTAAATCAAGCTTATGCTCATCCATCTTGTTTACAATGCACTAAAAGTGTATGCATCAATTACGCACTGTCATGATTCGTCAGAAACTTATCATTAGCACAAAAAATCACTGCGCTATTTCAAATTGGTAAAATTAAAAAAAGTTTAATTGTTCCTATATTGATGTTAAAAAGTATTTCTGTAAATGAAAGTACTTGCTAATAAGCCTGTCCTGTTGGCCACAATTGTAATACTTATAGCTCTTTCACCCGATACCCACTTAACTGATGGCGTTGGTGCTGGTCCCGTATATATACTGGATAGCCAGGGCGTTTTACAGGCCCGCCTAGCTGCGCCACAAGTAATTTTCCTGGCTGGAGGCGACGGACGCCCAAACGCAAATACGGCATTAGGTATTAGGTATTTTTCTATCAAATGAACCTGGATTGAGCATCTAGTTTGTATTTGTTCTTGAGTTATGGTAAATTGAAGTTGAAATAAAAGTTGTGTCAAAATTGAAACAATTTTTTGTAAAATTTTATTAACTGTTGGGTCATTGCGAATTATAAATACAAAGACTTAACTATCCGCATTAAATAATTTTAGCACATTAGTCGGGGAATATTTTGGAAAATTTCTCATTGGAAATTTTGTATAAATAATCTTTCTCCCTAAAAATTCTCATTTCGCCATCTTTGGAGTAAATTAATGCTGCTTAGCTACATTTTTGCCTTAAAGACTTATATGTAAGTTAGAAAGAAGTATTCCGCGCTGTAAAAACTTTCATCTAATTTTAAAGCCTAATAAATTTTACTTTTGCTCACCCGGTTCATGAAAAATTTTGAATTTTGAATAATTTATATCATCGTCAGATAAGCAAAATATACTTATCGTTTATATCAAAGAGCTACACTAGTTCTAAAGCGCACTGAAAAGTACCTTAAGAAATTCATGGAGAGCGCGTATGGTTAAGAAATATAAATAGATAAGAACTATATTATTGTAGTATAGTTGAAACAACAGTTCAGTGAGCTTGCTTTGATTTTCTTTAAGACGCATTTTCAATGACAGCTAAAACACATACACCCTTTCGTTTTTAGATGTTATGTTTAGTCTTATTGTGCAGAAACAAATGCGTGTGTAAATTTTAAACTCGTAGACTACTTCAGTAAGTACTTATTTGAAGGTAGTGTTAAGTTTTTTTTAATTTACACGTCTGGTTTCATCCATCTCAATTCACAAACAGTGCACAAACATAACAGAAATAAAAGAAACCATTACAGTTATTCTTGATCAATGTTTCAGATGATATAATATCAGTAGCAAAAAAAACATGCAAAAAAATATAAAAATATGTTACTCTATAGATGCCAAGTCTCATAGGTGGAGAATTTTTGCCTAGGCTAAATATAGGACTAAATGATTTATCCTTTTTCTAATAGTCATGGAATATTTTCTGATGTTTCTTTTTAAAAGAGAAAGTTCATCATCTCTGTTTTGCAAATTCAAATGCTATTCACACTTCAGACCATGCAATAAGGTGATATACTCGCAAAAATAATAATCTAGACCCGCCAACGTAAAAACATTATGAATCAAATCAAAGCTAAAAAGAAGTGATCTTGATGTTGTACACAGATAGAAAACAATATTTCTTGTTGTGCAGTAGTTTAGGATATGGGTGATGTATTACTGCATCAGCCGAAGTTTTGTTACATGACCGTTAAGATCTTTGACATCCAATGTAGGACCATTATTACCTTGCGTTCGTAGTGTCAAAGTTCTGCCATCGTTCGTTTTACCAACCTTCACTTTGTTTCCTCGCTGAGTGATATTTTTGGCTGCGCTGTTAAATAAATTTTCAGCTTCTTTGTAAGTTAAGTTACTTTGTCTGATAGTGAATCCTTCTTTTCCACTGTTGATGACTTTCGAATTTTTTATTGCGTTATTAAGATCTAAAAAAATAAATAAATAAAGATATGTGTAACTTAAAACAATTACTTTAGTGTAAAAATGCAGTTATTCATTATCAGAGAGAATTTATTCTGTCCTTAAATAGAATAAAACCAGAACATGCGACACAGAAACGAAGGAGTCATATTTTAGGGATGTATGAAGTCTCACAACGGTTGGGACAGACGCATCAGACTAACCTTTTGAATAAAATGCAATAAAAAAAACAAAAAATAGAAAAGAAATTTCCCGCCTAGTTTTATGTCACTAATTTAAACTAATTCACTATTAAAGTTCATGTTACTTCAAAAATGTTTGGTAAGTGGTATAAGTAAGAGTAATAATAACAATCTTATATATAAATTGTGTGTTGCATGCAAAGTCGATTATTTTTTTACAATTTTCTTTAAAAGCGTCTACAAAAAGCTCCTATAAAAATGTTCTGTATTTTATAAAAAATTTTTTTACTATGTTAATGTTGGCTAAAGCAAATAATGCAATAAAATAAAGTGATATTATAAGCTATAATGTTATTGTATATGCTTATTTGAATTTACCATGACGGGTGCTTGGAGTAGAGTAACTTAAGTAGCAATAATACAAAGTAACTTTGTTATTACAGTTGTCTATTTCGTTTAAAAAACAGTGGACACTTACTTCTCACTGCTAATTTTAATTGACGTAGTTTGTACGCTCTGTGCGCTGCTGATATAACTTTTTTCCAAAAAACAGGATCGTGCCTAGGCATAAAATCTCCTGCACCTAAAAAGGAAATCAATTTAAAAAAACCACATAAAATCAGATTAAAAATTAAAAAAATGATGAAGTGGTGAGAATGTCCAAATTTCGCTTATCTTTTCTTTTCTTTTCTTTTCTACCCCAATAAAACGAGGAAGTTATTCCATAAGCCGTAGTTTTTATCGTAGGTTGTTTTAAAAACAACTATTTTTGTTAAAAGTAAAGCCTTTTACCGTTCTCAAACGCCAGGTCTATTTATAGTTAACAAAAAAAAATATATTCATTCTTAATTACCATCGCTTTTGAATAAGTCATTTTCGTATCCAGTGAATCTTTTGCGTTCTTGTGGGTATTTGAAAGCTAAACCAAGAAACATTATCATATAAACACAGTGCAAAGCTTAACATTTTCTTCATTATATGACATAATCAAAATGTTGTAATTTGTTGACAGTTAACAAAGGAGAAAATATATTCATTCTTAATTACCATCACTTTGTACTAAGTCATTTTCCTATCCAGTGAATCTTTCGCGTTCTTGTGGGTATTTGAAAGCTAAACCAAGAAACATTATCATATAAACACAATAAAAATTGTTGCATTTTTCTTTTACATATTATATAATTAGAACGTCATGTATTGATAATTAACAAAGGAGAAAATATACATATTCACGTCGTCACACCATGTTTATAATATAAAAACTAGGCCATTTTTATATCTGTTGCACCTTTCATGATAACAAAAATAATAAAAACGAGGTTAATGTAATTTCTATACGCTAATGTCACATGATGACGAGTGTCTACAATAAATAATACACATTAAAATAAGAAAAAAATGGAAAGGTAAAATCAAAATTATACTGATTATTAAATTATACTGACCCGCTACTTCAACCAAAATGAATACTGCTAAAAAAGACTTCATCTTTTCTATCTTGCCTGTCTATTCTTGTCTTATTCTGAAATGATTAAAGTCTGATTAAAATTTCTCCTTTATTGCAAAGTGTGGAACACCTCAGCAACGCAATTTACATTGTCTTTGTCACATAGCCTTATCATAGCACCATTTTAAGAGGATAATAAAGATAATGAGAATATAAATGAACAGAAAGAGGGAAGCGTAATTAAGTCAATTACTGGAAAGATCTAATATGCTTGATTATGATGCAAAATTCAGTTTGTTCACTTAAATATTAAAAATTTGTTTACATGATCAAGGTCATAAGTACAACAACATCTGAAATTAGTATATACTGGTACCAAAAAAGGTCACCTTTTACGAAATGAATTAAGCAAACTTCCAAGTGTTTCAAGACATTGGAATAACATGAGAATATTGGAGATCTTTTTAATGACTTTTATATGGTAACCAGTAGTAACAACACTCCCAACTCAATGTTTGGTATATTTTCTTTTAAAAGCTTATCCTTTATCAATAAATTAAATTACATTTGTTTTGTTTTAGACATGAGTCCTTTTACCAGCTCTTTCTTTTTGTGGCTTTACTTAGTTATTACTTTTAATCAAAGAAGATTGTCCTAAACAGTGGAAGCAAATAGGAAAGCATAAATGGATCTAGCCATCTAGCAAAAGATATCTATAGAATATTAAAACACGCCTTATTTTTATATGCATCTTGCTGTGTGGTTTTTTAGTGTTGGTCCTACAATAAGTTGACTGCACGTTTAAAAAGATCATCAAAACAGAGACACGACTATGTGTTTTCTAATAATAGATCACACAGTAATTAGTGACCGGATTTTTAATTAAATAGTTTGTTCTTTGGGTAAACTGTATCCTAATTACCAATGTTGTTTATCTATTTTGGCACTATCCTATAATGCTTTGCGAGCTTGTTTCACTTTTTGCATATGCATTGGGTTTGATAATTACTTGCTATAATGCTGTATGGACCAAATCAGATTCCAGTACGACAATACCAGTGTAGAATTGATTACTACAACCTAGTTCATAATTTTTCGAAAATGGCTTCGCAGTTGATAGGCTGCAAAAATTTAATCAAATCGGGAACGCCGATGTCTCAATACATTTTTGATGCTTACCGCCTTAAAATTATTTGACTCGTTAAGATTCCTGTAATTTAAGGGATTGTCTCTATATCCCGCTAAATATTTATTATCAAACTGTGGACTACGGATGGTCTGTATAGGGTTTTATTGGTGTGAAATATCTGAACAAAAAATAACAAAAATTTGAAAGATATTTATAAGTATTTTATAGGCAATAATAAATCTTTCAAGATCTCAATATGAGCAGCAAATTCGGCATATCGTCGAGTATTAATTCATCCCGCGTTTATGGTCTTTAATTTCATCTTCTACATCTTCATTCTTGGTCTCGTTCAACTAGAAATTAATCGTATGAGTAACACATTTGTAAAAGAGACTTAGCAATTTCCTACAAAATTACAAAATTATATGCTATAATTTACCAGTCTAATTTTGTATATGTGCCCCATCTTGTTGATATAATCCAATGTTGGACCGCTATCACTCGTACTCTCGTTACGTAAAGTGAGTGTCGTTCCATTCAATGCATCACCAACTATCACCTTTTCTTTTGGCGAATATGTATTTGGCACCATCGGATTAAATATGCGGTTGAGTGCGTCTTCGTAAGAAAGATTACTCTGTATGATAGTTTGATAGTATTTTTTTTTACTTCCGGTTCTAATAAGTTTACCCTCACTTATTACATTGTTGAGTTCACTTTCTAAACAATACAAATAGTATGTATTTGTCTTTATCAGTCTGTTGCACTCTTTATAAACGAGATACTTCCATGGTATTGTTGTTAAAGTGAAAGTCTGTCCTTATATCTGTGGTTTTTATTGGTAGCAACGTCACTAATGGAAATACTTACTTCCCTTGTTAAAGATTTCAGGTATTTCATTAACCTCGGAACTAACATTTTCCTCCTTTACTGCTCCTTCAGAAACTGAATGGTTTTGTCTCAAAACAATACCTATGCATGTTAAAAAAGCATTAAGTTATATTCTTACATTACCTTGGAATTCCAAATAAATATAGACACAGCCTGAGTGTTCCACTTATGCACTACACGTCACGATAAAAAAAGATGGGAAAGTCAAAAGGTAAGTTATGTGAGAAAGCAATTTATACACAGCAAGATAAATGTATCGATGGAAACAAAGCATATATTAAAGCAGCTAAAAATGTCTTATATACATTGTGACAACAAAAATGGACGCACTTTTGAAAATTTAAAAATTGATAATTATGCTAGCTAGACTATTCAAATTTGGGCATGTTGTTGGTTTGAATAAATTTTTACCGCCTGATATAAATGATTTTACACAAATTAAAAATTTACCTTCTTATCAATTGGACTTCCTTCTAAAAGCATTTTTCTTGTTATGGGTGCGTGCTCGCCTTGTTTTATAGAGTCCTAGGGAGTAGAAATAAGATTGTTTTTTTACCGAATCACCACTGCGATACCTAATCATGACTTAATTGATGCTTAAGTTGGCGTTGCACGATCTATTTAGTCGGATTCCATTTTAAAACTTTGAGTTTAAAATTGATCGTGTATTACTCCTTTATTGATTTAATTTGTCTATTCGAATTTTATATGAAGTGTGTGGACCAGTTGCAATTTCTTCATATAAGAAACAAAAACAGATTAGTCGACGACAAATTTAAAAAGTAGAACATGTACAATTTTTTACAAATTTTTTTACAAGATAAGTTTCAGTTTTGTGTCTCAAGCAAAATATCTCCCGGCCTGGAGTCTTAGGGACCGGCGACGAGACACAATCTGTAAAGTCTGACGAAGGTTAATATGCCAGAAATATAGTGCAAAGAAAGGAACGGTTGGAGATAGCAACGCATTTAACTCCTCTTCTTTGTCTAGCACTATTGCAGCATTTACAAGGTCATCACCAAAAACCCTAACTTTTTATATGCATTGTGACAACAAAATGGAAGCACTGTAAATTTAAATAACTGATAATTATGCTAGCTAGACCATTCAAATTTGGGCATGTTGTTAGTTTGAACAAATTTTTACGGCCCGATATAAATGATTTTAAACAAAAAAATAAAAACTTACCTTCTAGGTAAATCCCGCACTGGTTTAAAAATTCCTAGGATTATAAATAAGATTGTTTTTCTACGAAATTACTATTGTAATACCTAGCTCTTTTTCAATTGATACTTTAGCTACAATCCCAAAGAACATATCACCTAAGTAACAGAAGTTCTTAACTATCTCTAACGAGCCACTGTTGTACATCATTAAAGCTGGAAAGGCTTCATTCTCTATAATCTCACCTTTGCAACGCTTGCATACAAACTGAATGTCAGCTCTTAACTTTCTACCAATACTACTGCACTTTTTATGTACCCAATGCTTGCAAGTCTGACAAAAAATTGAGTTATTAATAACCCCTTTCCTGAAAACTCCACAAGGCCACTTTCCAACTACAAGGTCACATATGGCTGCAATGCTACTAATCATGACTTTAGACTTTGCTGTGTTCACCCTAGTCTAAATATTAATACCACGGAATCACATTTTGGATTTAGTCTCTATTGTTAATTCTAAACCGATGAACGTAGTCTTAACCTTTTTATTTCTTTCGCCTACTTCTATTTTTTTTTGTTTTCAAACTTGTTGGATCCAACTTTATGGTCAAATCTTAGATATCTTAAACTTAAAAAGATTTTATTCATGTCACAGGTATAATAAAACATTTCCAAAATATCGCTACACCACAAGCAATGATATTTATAAATGGATATGCTAAAACGTCTTCGTTTCTTAATTTTCACAAATCACATTTTGCACATTTGTACTACATCAAAAAGTTTTTGCAAGTTCAAGATAATACCACGGGATAATACCTATTTATTTCAAATAACGGAACAACACTGTAGAAGTTCTGTGCAAAACCGGCTACTGGCGACCTTAGGTATAGGAAACAAAATTACACACGAACAAGAATCTGAAATCTTTTAGCCCGCAAGGGCTTTTCATTTTAAATGTATAAATGCATTATCCAATAAACACTTTCCCAAATGCACTTCTTCTTCTTTTGCTTCATCATTCTTTTTACTTTCATTGTTTTCACCAAATTATGTTGCTTTCTCTCCTTTATTTACCCACTTTCTTTTCCTTGGTGTGGTGTTTGGTGTCATTGTGTGAAAAAAGAATTCAAAAATTTACGACTAAAGGTTAACCTTTCACATTAGTTCAATTGTTCAAAGAAGCAATGTAAACTTTGCAAACATACTTGTTTTAATTAATAAGATGACAGAGAGTAATAGATGCTACAGACGCGGTGTGTGGTTGGTATTGAGGATTTTTGCAACTTAAATGAGCTGAATAGAAAGAGATTTTTGCTGAATTTAACTATTTTTATTGACGGCAAGCTAAGTCTAAGAGCTTTCTCTAGCAAGAACAATCTCAATTTCATATATTCTGCAACCAGACAGGGAAAATGTTGCGCCTGACCAAATGGAGAAAGAGAGGGGTAGGAAAGGATTATACTCTACTCTGTGATTGTATCTAAAGTATCAATTAAAATAGAGCTAGGTATTACTTTAGTAATTTCGTAGAAAAAAAATCTTATTTATAATCCTAGGAATTTTCAAACCAGTGCGGGATTTACCTAGAAGGTAAGTTTTTATTATTTTTGTGGCATGTTTCTAAATTCCGCACAAATAGTAGCAATCAAATAAAGAAGATCGGCGTGCAAAATAAATTATCGAAAATGTGCACTGATAAGAATTGAACAATGAAATTGCTTTATTCATTTTAAATTATTTAAAAAAAACGATTCAAGATGATCAGCAACAGGACTGACACGAAGGGTTCATAATCCACTCTTTTTTAAAAAATAGTCTTAATATTTTTAAAAACTCTTAAACCTGAATTCAACTGACATTTATTTCTTTATTATTTGTAAACATTGTATGTATGTTATATCGCATGT
Source organism: Hydractinia symbiolongicarpus (assembly GCF_029227915.1). NCBI lineage: Eukaryota > Metazoa > Cnidaria > Hydrozoa > Anthoathecata > Hydractiniidae > Hydractinia > Hydractinia symbiolongicarpus. Next base: position 8,182,865 of record NC_079882.1, on the reverse strand, counting down.
TTAAATTTGTGAGATTATTTTCCTTATTTATTCACGCGTCTGTTTGAAACACGTTCGCAGCACTGACTGTCAAATAACCTCGTTCAATTAAGATTAAGTATTTTCTGTAATTTTTGCTTTCTTTTGTTTTTAAAGATTGTGTTTGCGCGCGCGTTTTCCGTAAGTTAAAACACACGGACGCCGATGTTTTAATACAAACATTTTCGTTGCAAACCTCCTTAAAATCATATGACTCGTTATGATTCCTGTAACTTAAGGAATTGCATCTATGTCCCTTCTCAATATCAAAATGTAAACTACGGATGGTCGGTATAGGTATTTTATTGGGATGAATTATCAGATCAAAAAATACCAAGAATTTGAAAGAAATAAGTATTTTAAAGACAATAATAAAACTCTCAAGGGATAAATACGAATTGCTAATTCGTCGCATTGTGGAGAATTATTCAACCACGTTTTTGGTCTTCCATTTCATCACCATCATCTTTGCCTTCATCTTGGTCTTGATCTTCAACTAGAAATTAACCATATAGGTAAAACATTTTATAAACATGACTCAATATTTTTCTAACAAAATACAAAATAATATATTATAACCTACGCAGTCTAATTTTGTATATGTGCCCCATCTTGTTGTTATAATCCAATGTTGGACCGCTATTACTCGTACTCTCCTTGCGTAATGTCAATATTGTTCCATCGTATGCTTCACCAACTTTCACTTTACTATTTTGGCTAATTAACCGTTTCACCATCATGTCATATATGTAGTAGTTAGCGCCTCCATAAGTAAGATCACTTTGGACGATGGATACCTTTTTCTTCTTTCCATTTGTTTCTTTAATAGGTGTTGCAGTTCTTATTTTAGCGTTGAGCAAGTGTTCTAGACGACAAAAAGATAAAATAAAAACGCCATTACCAAAGTCTGTTGCGCTCTTAATCTTGCAGTTTTTCTAAATTATCGTTGTCTAGCTAAACGACTTCCTTTATATTAGTGTACATTACTCGTTGCATGACTAATGAGGTTAAATATTATGTTACCCTCAT